>NC_133652.1:25480952-25780952 GCF_009905375.1 Apium graveolens
GGACATCCCCAAATCTTAACGTGTTTAAGACTCGGTTTTCTTTCTTTCCATATCTCATATGGAGTTTGAGGAACAGATTTGGAAGGCACCTTATTCAGTAAATATGCTGAGGTTTCCAATGCATAACCCCATAAAAAGTTCGATTTCTCCTTTCAGATACCAATCTGGAGGCGTCCACTGGGAGACTATACCATTTACTTTGAGATAATCCAGAAACTCTCCATTCAAGTATTCACCACCTCGATCTAATCGAAGAATTATAATACTATGTTTGGTTTGTTTCTCCACTTCATACTTATACTCTTTGAACTTTTCAAAGGCTTCAGACTTATGTTTCATCAAACACATATCCGAATCTAGATCTATTATCCATGAAAGTAATGAAGTATGAAAATCCACCCATGGCTTGCGTAGACATTGGTCCACGTACATCTGTGTGTGCCATTCCTAGCAAATTTACAGTCCTCTCTCCATGTCTACTAAATGGAGACTGCAGTGCCACAATAAAGTGAGATTTTCATCATCCCTTTTCTTTTATTAGTTTGTTCAATCTGAAGTAAATTATGTCACATTCATACAGACCATTATTTAAAGTATCACGTCCATAGAGAATATTATCTCTAAGAATAGAACATTCATTATTCTCAATAATAAATGAAAATCCAGCCAAGTCTAACATGGTAATAGAAATAATATTCCTCACAATCGAGGGAACAAAATAACAATTATTTAAAACAATAGTCTTGCCCGTAGGCATATGTAAATGAAATGATTCTACATCTTCAGCAGCAACTCTTGCTCCATTTCCCATCAATAGAATCACCTCCTCTTCCTCAAGAGTCCTACTTCTCCTTAGTCCCTGCAACAAATTGCAGATATGAGAACCACAGGCGGTATCTAATACCCAAGTAGAAATTTGATTTAATGACATATTCACTTCTATCATAAACATACCTGAATCAGAAGTGGTAGTCTCACTACCCTTCTTCTTCTTCAATTCTGCAAGGTAAACCTTGCAGTTCCTCTTCCAGTGCCCCACCTTGTTACAGTGAAAGCAAACAACTTTTCTCTTGGGATCTTCAGCTTTTGGTGGAACCGGCGTTTTCTCACCTACATTTTTCTTCTTGGAAGGGTTCCTCTTCCTTTTCTTAGGATTGGAACCTTCACCAATTAGAAGAACAGAACTCTTCTTAGGGGGAAAATTTGATTCCGCAGTCTTCAACATGTTGTGGAGTTCAGGCAGGCTGACATCCAACTTATTCATGTGAAAGTTCACAACAAACTGCGAGAATGAACACAGAAGCGATTGCAAGACCAAGTCTTGGCTCAGCTCCCCATCCATGGAAAAACCAAGTTGTCCAAGACGTTCAATCAAATTGATCATCTTAAGTACATGGTCATTCATAGATGATCCCTCAGACATCCTACAACCGAACAGCTCCTTCGATATCTCATATCGAGCTATCCTCCCTGCCACGTCATACAACTCTTGTAGATACATGAGGATAGTGTGAGCATCCATATGCTCATGTTGCTTCTGTAGCTCAATGTTCATGGAAGCTAGCATGATGCATTGAGCAACATTTGCATCATCTACCCATTTATGATACACAACATGTTCATCATTATGTGCATCAATAGCAGGTTCAGTAGGCTTAGGTGAGTCAATCACGTATTCCAGCTTCTCAATCCTGAGAACAATTCTCAAGTTTTGAAGCCAGTCAGCATAATTAGGACCAGTCAACTTGTGAGCATCCAGTATGCTCCTGAGTGATAGTGCAGAAGACATAATGTATATTGTAAATCTGTAAATGATAAACACATAACAACACTTAGCAAATATTCGATTTCATTTTAAAACACTATATGAATCGGGTCTTTATTCATAAGTGGCTCCCACTAGTTTATCTAATTTATTCAACCCCCTACATGAAAAATTAAGCATTCATAATGCTAGTGGGAATAGGGATCCTACATTCCATTACACAACCCCGGCTGTAGCACGAACCACCATGTAATGTTCAATAGGCAGACAACTCTTGTCAATTACATCTTATGTTATTCCCTAATCAAACTTTAGCCTCTTGAATACTTGAGTCACGGCTGTGGCACGACAAACTCAATATTCTAAGTCAAGTCTAACCCAACATTTTGTACAATTGAATCAGTCTCCAACGGCCCACGGCTGTGGCACGTACCGACCTTTAGATTCTAATTCAATGTACACATCTCTATGTAATAGACAAGTATTTCTTATTTCGAAATCAAAGCCCTCGGCTGTAGCACGAACCGACAATGATTCAAAAATAAGAACTACTTTTCTATCATGTTGGAAGGCTATGACCGACACAAGCCCGTTGTGTCATTGGCCAATTACTACTTGATATTATTTAATTTTAGAGGGATTATATTACGTTATAATCATAATCATATTATAAAGAGATTCTTCCTTTTAAATTAAATATTTCAAATCAATAATCAATAATCAGATGATTCCCAGATCGGGTGGAGCATTGTCAAGAGGCATCACTTAATAACCCTTTCTTACAGATAGAAATCTGTTGTTGACAGAATCATCCTTTCTCTCATATCGAAAATTCATATTCAATTACGTGTTTCATAAACACAAGAATCTCATGATTGTATTCATAATATTATTATTTAGGTTATGAAACAATTTCACTATACTAGATTGTCTAACAAACGCCTTATGTTCATTTAAGTTCACATAAATCTATCATCGCATGATAAACTAAGCATATATCACATATATCAACATGAATAAACATCAAGGTAGGCATGTTTCATCATCTAGCATATTGGTCTAAGCATTATACATCTCTATGTATCACATAAAGCATTTAAAAGCAGTTAAAACAGTCAAAAATAGCTTTAAAACACTTCATGGAATATAATCAGTTCAAAACTTTTATATAAACTAAAATTTGATCACTCCATTAGATCCGTCTCGGAAAAATGAATCCAACGATATATTGCACGCCTAAAACGGAGTTACAAAACTCCCAGAAATCAAATTTAAAAATAACAGATGGGCTGTAACGCATTACAGGAACGCGTTACTAGCTCTGTA
Organism: Apium graveolens; assembly: GCF_009905375.1. Classification (NCBI taxonomy): domain Eukaryota; kingdom Viridiplantae; phylum Streptophyta; class Magnoliopsida; order Apiales; family Apiaceae; genus Apium; species Apium graveolens. The sequence goes on from NC_133652.1 coordinate 25,484,044, forward strand.
ACGCATTCCGGTAATGCGTTACAACCGTTTTAAGCCATTAAAAGGTGTAACGCATTCCGTGAATGCGCCACAGGGTGTAACGCATTCCCGGAATGCGCGACATCCCCCGCGCGCGCGTGCGCGCGACACCCCCCGCACGCGCGTGCGCCACACGCGCCTGCAGCAGTCGCCGCCGACTGTTCTGCCGTGTCTGTCATTCTCTGTTCTGGTCTGACAGTCGTCCTTGTCTCCGTCATACAGCATTCAACACAGCAGCAACACATATATATATATATGTATACTTTAATTTATATATATATATATATGTATACTTTAATTTATATATATATATATGATTATTTAATTACGAATTTAATTGCAACAACTTCAAAAATTCATAATAAATAATCTATACATCATAAAAATATAAGAAAAATACCCAGACGATCTACAACACTTGTAGAACCCAGATCAACATTCAAAATTATTCTGAGAAACGATTTCTCATCAGACATAATTAATCCATAATATAACTTATAAAAATCATAATTAATTCATACAAGCACACAAAATTCTAAAATTTTTACCACAGATCTATATGCATACAACCTATTCTCTGATACCATTGTTGGATTTTAATCGCAGCGGAGGCATGGTAAAACACTTTTACACATATAAAATCCAAATAAAAGCATATAAATCGTGATTAAAACATATGAATCGATTACTAACCTTTAATAGCGATCCAAAAGCAACGATCGGAGATCCTTAGCAGCTGCTCCTCAAACGTGAAGCACTCCACCGGTTTCCACCAAGAAAACGATGCTAAGGAGGAGGAAGAGGTGGAGAGAATTAGGTTTTCTGAAAACTTTTGGGTTGGAATAAAAATAGGGTTTATAATAGTATATTTATAGGCAAAATTTTCAGCTGAAATTTTCCCATAAAATATTATTATTATTAACCCTTTATTATTCACATTAATAATTAAAACACCTTTTAATTATTAATCATTTTCTAAACACTTTAGAAATAATTCTCTCTCTTAATTTAATTTCCAAAAATTAAATTCTTAATTAATAATATTAATAACTTTTCTGAATTAATTTATAATCAATTAAATCTCATTTAATCAATTATTAAATTTGCCAATTAATTATTTATTTCATAAATAAATAATTATCAGCCATTATTAATTAATTCCTCCACCATTAAATCATTCTCTTTTTATGGTGTGACCCTGTAGGTTCAATATTAAGCCGGTAGTAGAAATAAATAATAATAAAACTATTTTATCATTATTTATATAAATTCTCTAATTTATTAAATATGATTAATTAATTAATCATATTTATTCTACATCGTGAGGGATACTTCTCAGCATATCGCGACTATCCGGATAATACGAATTCACTGCTTAGAATACCAAGAACCTATTCAGTGAATAGTTACCGTACAATAAACTCCTTCTACCCTACAATGTCCTGATTAAATACAAGGCATGGATCTCGTGCCAAGCCTATCTAATTTAATCACTTGCTTACCATTTACTATGCTTAGTTATATGCAAATTAGAAACTCCTTTCTAATTTCATTCACTCTGGCCAGAGATTCCTGAACTAGCATAAGTGGATCAGCCTTGAACATTCTCTTCCTTCACTGGAAGGGGTAGATCCTTTATTGATCATACACTATCTTCGTGTACAAATTCCTATACCCAGTAGAGCCCTAATAATTGTCCCTGGAGACTAAGAACTAAACCAAAGCATAGTTCGGTGTACACAAGATGACTATGATGACCTCAAGTCTAAGGATACTTGTACAACTATCACTATGTGAACAACTGCTGACACGTGAGTGAACTCCATCAGTTGTTCAGCTGTGTGAGTCATGTTCAGTGAACTTATTCTATAATAAGCACCTACATACTAGCTATAGTGTCAGCACACAAATGTCTATGAGAACAGACATCCTTCATAATGAAGCAAGCATAGTATGTACCGATCTTTACGGATTATTAATTACCAGTTAGTAATCCTATGACCAGGAACTATTTAAGTTTAGAGTTATCATCTTTTAGGTCTCACTATTATGATCTCATCATAATCCATAAAAGCTTTACTCTAAACTATGGTATATCTTATTTAAACACTTAAATAGATAGAGCCCGTAATAAAAACAAAACAAGTCTTTTATTAATATCAATGAAATCAAAACAGATAAAAGTTATTCCTAAATCCTAATATATGATTGGACTTAGGACATATTCTTTTCAATTATTACAATGTTGTTGCGATTATTTGTTTTAATTATAATTATTGACATTATATGCATGTCGTTGCCCGGTGGATTGAGTACGTATTTGTTTGAATATATAAGAGTTATTTTTTGGATGTGGTGATATTTGGGTTGAACGTATTCTTGATAATTTGACTGAAATAATATAGGTCAGAAGTGGTATTTCTTGTTGTCCACTGTTAATGGCGATCCATGTAGGTTGTTTTTGATATATTAGTGGTATTTCTTGTTGTCCATTGCTAAAGGTGATCCATGGGGGTTGCTATAAAAGTGTTTGTGCTTATTCGAGGATACTGCAAAATATAGTAGTTTGTACATTTATAATTTTATTTTTTATTGTTATTTGAATATTTATTCTTGACCTCGATAACTTTTCACATCTCTCATTCAATATTAACAAATACATAGTTCTGGACATATTAGGCTTCTTCTGGTTTCATTTGATACAAAAATATTACTAAGATTATATGCTTCAGTCACTGTCATTCTTTCAAGACAAATACATAGTTCTGAACATGTTAGGCTTCTTCTGGTTTCATTTGATACAAAAACATTACTAAGATTATCTACTTCAGTCACTGTCATTCTCTAAAGTTGTGACGTGTAAGGTCGCAACTAAACATCAATATAAACCAACACGATCATATATTTAATGAAGACTATAAGCCAAAAATTACATGTGTGTATGTATTCATTTTCTACCATACATTTCAAATAAAATAACATATCAGAAATATAATGGTATATAACTCACTTTGGACGATTAAAGAGAACAATAATAAGATATCTTGGAGGTCGATTACTTATACATAACACAATCTTTAGTCAGTGTGATGCACGGGCATTCTCTAAATATGTATAAAATATTTATTTGTTAATAATTATTCAAATTGTGTGTATGTTAAAAATGTGATTAAAAATATTTTATGTATTTGATGTGTTAAAAATGTGATTGATTAGTGATATACAAGTTTGAATTGTACTTATATATATATATATATATATATATATATATATATATATATGAAAGTTCCTTAATCTTTGTCTAAATTCGAATTTATTTGTACCATAAAAATATAATAGTTAAAGTGACAATAGTATGTATAATTTATCTAATTAGATGCATAAATAGTTCAATGCACATATGTATGCTCGATACATAGTTTTTTCAGTTGACATTTAATTCATATGTTATTAATTATCAAATTTATAATATGAATACGTGAATTATAAATGTTAATATTTTAAATTTTAAATTTCACTGAAATATCAAAAAGTACTTAATTTGAATTAGGTTTATGTTTGATATGTTTCTCACGTATAAGTATTGGATGATATATTATTATGAATAATATTATTGACAAAATATATATATGGACTTATTACTCAAACATAAATCTAAATCAAAATAAGTAGTTTTTGATATATATTTCAGTGATTTTAAGAATATAAATATTAATGGTGCATTAATTGAAAGAATAAATGTGAAATAAATATCATTAAATTATGAACAAACATGAAAATATGTATAATTCATTGATTTTTGTAGATTATTATATGTGTTTATATTATAATTACGGTTAGATTATTTTTGTGTCAAAAATGTGATTGATGAGTAAAAATTAGTAGCCCGATTCAGTATTCAATTCGAGTATTCGCTTTTAAAATGCTAGTCTAGTTCGAATAAGTACATATACATGTGTGTGTGTGTATGTGTATATCTATGTATATATGTATATATGAATATGTATATGTGTATACTAATCATGTAAAATTAATAAATTTTAACAAATGATTATTTAGTTAAATAAATTTTATATTTACGTTAATGTATATATAAATTACACAATAGTGAAGCATATTAATGATGCGTCAATTAATATATATTAATTATGAGCAACAAATAGTATATAAGTATTAATAGTCAACTAATAAATATTAATTGTGAGAATAAATATAAAATAAATATTACATAGATACTAAGTAGGGGCATAATAGTCATATAAATTAATTTACTCAACAAACTCGCTTGTTGTTATATTATATATATAGTAGTTAATAGATTAATTAGCTATTAAATATGTTTTAATAAAAATTAGTTATTAATGTGTACAGAAATAAATATCTTATAATAATGGAGGTATTAATACGAAATAAATAAGATGGGGTTAAAATGTCTTTTTACATCTTAGGAGGTATAACAGTCATTTTACTTGATTAAATTGTCTCATTGAAACCCCCATTTGCTCTATTATATATATAATAGATTTGGTATACTGATTTAACTCGTAGTAGGGGTAATACAGTCATGTCATTACGGCACCAGTGACATGACACTTCTATGACAGTGTGATTGGTCACGGCGTATCATTCTGTTAGACTTTGGGAAGAGTTTTTGCGCATTTGAGGATACGTGGGTGCACTCAGAGTTTGATTTGTGACTTAATTTACGGTGATGTTCTATATGTCGTACACGTAATCCGTTCCGTTGCACAAATTAGGTACTCTACGATGTGTGTATTTGTATTTGTTCTAATCTCGATATAAAATTTGTTAACCCCTTGTTGCTTAAGCCCTACTTGTTTCTTTAATATTTTATTATAAATTGTGAATTATCTATGTGTTTTCCTGTTTTATAAACTCTATTCCAAATTTATATTGGGTGTTTGTCTCATGCCGTATTCTTTTTCTAGTAGGTATTTAGGGGGATTTAGGATTATGCAATAAAGAGTTACCCCTTATTTTGTTTATTAGGATTTCATAATTATATCGTCTTTTACACTTAATTATTTATTAAAATTTTGACATTTATATTATTGGCTCGGATTGTATGGAGATTGAATAGTTATTTGGAAATTATGAACTGTTTAATTATTATTTTGGCAAATATCTTAGTGCTCTGTTGGAAAAACCATCCAAACATATAGATGGATCACAAAATTTAAATAATTTTTCATCCTCGTGATTTTCAAATGCTTTCTTCCTTCGCCATCCCCCCTCTCTCAGCAATAATGATTGGGCCCAGGGCAAGGTCTTGCATTGCGCTTAATATGAAAAAGGAAACTTTTGTGCAGAATTCTTGCCGCCTTCAAAAATACAGTTTATTTTATTATTAATTACATGGATTCAATGCACTTCAATGGAGACAATGCAGCCCGATGGTGTATTAAATATAAAGTCGGCCCTTGTACTTGTTTCAACTGTTTATTTGCAGTTATTTATTTTTTTTGCTAAGTTTGTTGTTTGTATATATAAAATAATTTTGGATTGCAGGGATTTTGAGGGATTCACCCTCTGCACCTTGGCGAACCAAGGGAAGAATATCTGTGAAATGAAATGAATCAGTCCCACACAGGGGATGAAAGAACCGAAGTAAAATAAAACAAAGAAGAAACAACTAGATGGTGCCCCTGCATAGCCTCCCAACCAAGTGACTTGAATACAAACTAGCAATTAAACAAGGCCAAGGCATCTCCTTTGCATACTAGTGTTTCATATGCATTCGTGTTGGGAAACACTCAAAGTTAATATAGAGCCAACAAATTGACAAAGGCTAAGGCATCTCCTTAGCATGCTGGCTCATCCAAGTAGCTTCAAATATAATACACAACAAGAATCAGGAACAATCAAATCAACTAGGCTAGCAGTAGCAGGACCTAAACTTCAGAAAGAACTAACTTTCCTTAAAGAGAGAACTCGCAGCCAACCAATCTGCAACCATGAAATAACCAAACCAACTAGTCTGCATCTAAGGCCCAGAAATCAACATCTACTAAGCATACAAGCACTCTTCAATGAGGACCTGCTGAACATAGAACAAACTGACCAATATTGCTCATGACATGGTTGTCCAGTATAGGCATCAACCCTTTACGCTTTGTACAACTCAAACAAGTTGCTCAATTTTGAACTAAGTTATCCAAAAGATTGCAAAGTGTAAACCTAACCAAGCAGACCAGGTGTTGAGCATGAAATGCCATATAGCTAGAGCCCCAAACTTGAGTTAAGCTAAGCATAATTAGCATGGAAACACTCCTTCAAGCCGAAGCATAATGATTCATCAACTACTAAGCATACAAGCACTCTTCATTGCGACCCAAGATGTCGTGGCAAGAACGAATATGGACCAACTAAAATGCAGCCAAAGCCAAGATCACTAAGAGCAGGAGAGCCCCTGCAAACCATCCAACAAACTATGATCACAGCTAACCAAAATGAGCTCAACACAAAAGTATGCAGTTTGACATAGACTAGGGCGTCTCCCTAGTGTGCAGCTTATCTGTGCTAGCATCACATCAATAACAGCTGCAATAAAAAACTATTAAGATTTCAAATTCTGAGTAGCCAAACTGATCTTGAGGGGGAATCATGACACCATCCAATCCGTAACCAAAACCAAGTGAACAAAGCGACCCAAGCCAAGTCCAGTTATTTTCCATATACCAAGCATCCGAGCACTCTTCAATGGAAACCAACAAAGATTAACAAGGAGCAACCAAGCCCAAGTAGTTTAGGTTGTCCAGAAAATGAAACATCAGCCCGGCAATCTATGTTAACTCAAACAAGGTGACAAAGCTTGAACTAAGTGTAGCACGGCGACTGTAAGGGGTGGGAATCGAAGAACCAAACAGAAATGATGTTTAAACAGCACAACACAACCAACAGCCTAATGCGAGAGCTTAGCAAACAACATCACCAGCCCTTCCCAAGAAATCAAGTTGTTCAAGCTTGCATTTGCCCAGGAACCAGCTGATTTTGTTGGAGTAAGCAACCCCAGAACTGCAAGAGTGATGTTAATTGTCTTATAGCATGAGCCCCAAACTTGGTAGCCACCTCAGCACAAACAGCAAAACAATAGGCCCTTCAAGTTTTAGCCTAGTGGTACAGCAGTACTAGGCGTTCAAGCACTCTTCAATGCCTCCAAGAGGTTCTAACCAGGTTGGCCTGAAATAAGCATAGAGGCCAGGTGGCGACAAGCACAGAAAATCTGTTTAGCGACCAAGAAAGAGGAATCCAAACGAATAAATCAAACCCAGTAGCAGCATTAACTCTAGTCTTCAAGAAACTGCAACATAATAACGAAATCATGCTTGTAAGCTTAAAAATAGCAAGAAAACACTAGGAGGCAGGCTGGAAAAGAAAGGGAATGGAAGGGGGAAATTTGAAAGGGAAGGGGGAGATTTGAAATGGAAGAGAGGGGAAATAAAATTTGAAATTTCATTGGGCGGGATCTAAAAAAGGGAAGAAATTTGAAATTTGAAAATTTTCAAATGGGCGGGTTACCATAAATGGTAAAAACAAAAATGAGCTTGAAAAGCAAATCTGAGCTTAAGAATCAGTCCAGTCATGAAGAAGATGAACCCATGAACTCAACAACAAAGCTAAGAACAAATATTCAATCTGCAAACATGACCTGAACCACGAAAATTCATGGCTCGGGACCAAAACTTCAAGAACAGATTTAGACTAGTCAAGAAAGGCTAAGAAATGAAGAAAACGTGAGAAAAAACTCAAGAACATGAAACAAATGCTCTGAATCATTGTTGTGTAAGCAGCAATCAAAAGAAAATCAAGAACAGATCTTGATTTTAGAAAGAAGGGTGAGGAAAATAAAAAGAGGAAGAAAAAGAAATGAGGAGAGAGAAAAGAGCATTTTTTCACAAGGGACTCTCAAAACGGCAACTAACTAACTAACTTTTTGTAGTTATTTATCTGTGAAACCTTTTATCTTGTCTGTGTGAACCAGGAATCATGCAACATGGTATTTTCAAGTAAACTTTTCTTGATCAATATAATTTTTATCTTGTTTAATGAATCATAGTTAATTATCCCAAATAATACATTTTCAATTTTGTAACCATTTTTCTCTGACCATCCCATCTTCTTCTTCTTTTGTTTTACCAACTTTTATGTACTGTTTTATAATCCATATTATATACACATATTTCGTTCGATTGGTTGAATTTCGATTACCGATATTGAAATCCAAAATCTGCAACTTGCGGTCGACCAAGCCACAAGTAACAAATGATTAGGTAAATCTCATGTGAATAATATAATGTGCTAAAGTTTGTTTTAATGTTTTTCAGTTTAAGTGATCAAATTTTTATGTGTTTGAAGTTGGTATTGATTCTTGTGTATATGTTAAATTCTTATTTTCAATTTTTACGTATTTTGACACGCACACCCAAGTCGGGTGTATTTTAGAAAACAGCATTTTAATTCTTCAAAATGAGTGAAAAGCGGTGTACATTTTAACCTCACCAGACTCTACGTTAAGCGAGATATACTGAATATGGTTGTTTTGGTTTTATTTTAGTGCTCTGTATGCATGTTTACGGATTTCAAGTAGGGTCCCCTTCCCCAACCATGGCTGGTTGGAGTTTTTTCAGAGTCAACCCTTACGCAATGGTTCATTACGGAAGGCTACCCTTCCGCAATGGTTCATTGCGAAAGGGTATTAAATTACCTTTTTATCCTGGCTTCCGCTATGATTCATTGCGGAAGGACTGAAAATACCCTTTTGCCCTTAATACTTCCGCAATGATTTATTGTGGAAGTCGTGTACAGATATACCCTGCTAACCAACTGTTAGCAGTTTTATCAATTAAAATTTGTTCTTGAGCATTTTTTGGGCGATTCCGTGCGATCCTAGGGCGATTTCGAGCTTTTCTAAGGCAATTGCAACTGATTCTTTTGTGTTCTTCTTCCTTAATTCAAAGGTTCGTTATTCTTCTTCCATTTTTTTTCTCTTGTATACGAACAAACACACACGAGATGTATGTATAGTACACAAACAAGATGTTCTTGATTATACACACATGATAATCTTGATTATTTGTGTTGATTTTGTTCTTTTTTAGTCGAATTGTATGATACTTTTATTCTTTTTTAGTTCGAATTGTAGCATGATTTGATACTTTTTAGATGGAATTATATGTTCTTGATTTTTTCTGATTAATTAGTTCGAATTAGGGTTAGTATTAATTAGGAATTTTTAATTTTTTATTTCGAATTAATTAATTTTTATTTCGAATTTGATGGGTCATTGTTTAAGTGTTGAGATTGATGATTTTTTGCTTAAGTGTTTGTGTAAAGTTGAGATTAAGCCTAGTTTGTTCTTTAGGAAGAAAGGGTTTAAGTGTATTGATGTGAATTCTTTAGGAAGAAAGGATTTATGTTTATTGAGATTTTTCGATTGCGAAATTTGGGCAAGGGCCTGAGCCTATTGAGGGGTTTTATGTTGGAGTTGTGTGTAAGATTGGATAGTAAGCCGGTGATGAAGGTTAGGCATTTGAGATGGAAGTTTCGTGGTAATCAGACTATATTGGTTGATGGGCTTCCTGTGGAAATCTTTTGGGATGTTCATAATTGGTTATTTGGTACAACTTTGGGAAATGCAGTTTTCATGTTTCAGACTTGTTTGTCAGCGGAGAAATTGTGGACTGGTGAGACCTTGTTAGATACCTCGGAACGACAGTGGTCTTGTTCGCAGAGTTTTAAGGAGTCTAAAGTTTCTGGTCTTGGTTTTTGTTTAACTTTGTATGCTTGGAAGAATGAATAGGTGTGAATCTTTAGAATAAGTTGCAGTTTTCAGTCAGAAGATTCAGTATCGTCGATCAATATCAAGATGACTTATTGCCGGAATCAGAAGGTCTAAATGTTTGCTTGATTATTTGGTTTTTAATTAATTTATTATAATGTCAAAACTTTAGTTGGTACTTCTTACATTACTTAATTCAAGATTGTTTTTTTTTCTTTTGCTAATTACACAATATGTTTTACTCCTACTATCTTATGTTTTACGTTTACAAATGTAATCTTCTCTGCACTTGCTTGGATGATTGAACATTCATAAATTATGTTTGACATCTAATATAGATGAATGAAATACACATATTTCCATACCTGTGGTTTGCGATATACATGGCTGAATGACACTTGATGTTATAATTTGTGGCTAGATGTATTCTACAATTCACCATGATGTACCGGGTATAATCATAATGTTGATAATTCTAAATGTCTTTATGGTTATGTTGAAATCACTTTATTTTTTTCCCTCTTCTTGGGAATAAGTAATGATGGTAGCATTTAGTCTGAACTGGCTGACCTGTGCCTTAAAACATGTTATTTTGTTACTTGTCGACATTTATTTAGTCAAACTGTATTATCCTATATTATTTATCTAAATGAATATTGTACTTGTACAAATGCTTCTGAGAAGTGAATTGTGCTCCATCCTCCCCCCAGTCGTCATGTAAAGTGATATATTTTTATTTTAAATTTTATTCAATGTTTAATTCAATATAAATCTCTTTCTTAAATTTTATTAAGTACTATATTTTTAAAAAATAACTTAATTGTTTTAAAATATAAATATTATTTTTGTTTTAAATTATAAATATATTTAAATCAGAAACACATTTAAAGCACATATTATTTAAACAAATAATTAAAAAAAAAATGCTTCCGCATTGTATCAATGTGCCTTCCGTAATGGATTATAGCGGATGTCTTCCGCATTGTTTCATTGCGGTGATTTTTTTCTGTTGGCTCCCACCACGTGGAGCCAACCGTGACTGTGGAATTTTCTCCTTTCAAGTAATATTTCAAGTAATATCTCCATTTATACGTATCCGTGATCTGGGTCATATCCCCCTAAAGTTTACTGTCCTGATTATTTGTTTTAAAAATGATATAATTCAAACTATTCGTATTTTATTTCTTAAAATTTAGTGCAAATTTTAAAAAGTAGTTGCACATTGAACAAAAGAAATATGAAAAAAAATGGAAAGAACGCGCGACCTGCCAAAAACTTGTCCACCAGAAAAGTAAATTAGTCTCGTATCTGTGGACTGTAGTTGCTAATTACTAAAATTGCCAAATTTTATGTCACAATTTAATCTGTCTAATGTTTGATTTATGTGGAAATAAGTTGTCAATTGACATTTATCCAAAAAAAAATGTCAATTACTCCCTCCGTCCCTCTCAATTGTTATCGTTTCCGGGAGAGTACCCGACACGTATTTTAAGATGAATAAAAAGTATAGTTTTATAATAATTTTTTTAAAAATTTTCTTTTTCTGAATAAAAGTAGAATGTTTAAAGTTTTATTTAGAAAAATAAAATTTTAAAAAAAGGTTAAAGAACTATAATTTTTCTTCAACTTAAAATGCGTGCCGCACACTCTACCGGAAACAATAACAATTGGAAGGGACAGAGGGAGTAACAAATATAAACCTTAGCGATCTTTTTAAACATGAAACAAATAAGGAGACAATGTCATCTGTAGGATTTGTCATTTTAGTACACAGCTATATAAAAATACACGAATATGAAAATATATGATCGAAGTTTAGTTTCAGTTTTGTTGTCCTTTGAATACAGGTCAAGACACGAAGTATATAACTTAAATAAATATTATAGTTAAATATTAAAATTCATAATGATAACATATATATATATGTATAACAAATATGTGTATATTTATTTTTATATTAATATTGTATATAAATGTGATCTGAATATATATTCTTTAACATATTCGATAAAAAAATTCTTATATTATAATTTATTTATTTTAAATTTTAATTATTATTAATATTCAATTTCACACCAAACTACACGAACACGAAAATACACAAACTCACGAAAATACACGATCCGAAAGTAAACTACAGACGAATTTCCAGGGTTGCGGTGAAGCATGTAATATTAGAGATTGAATCACTCTTTAATTATAAGCTTTACTAAAAACATACAAAAATACCAAATTCACAACGATTCATTGTAACCGTAACAAGAAATTTAATTATTTGAATACACGCGTTCACCTACAAAAATTGGAAGTCTGAGCACCGATTATATTTAAGCAAAAAAGCTTCAACGGAAGAAAAGATTGACATACTAAGAACTACTAGTCCACCAGACAGGTGAAAAAGAAATAACACAATACAGAAAGCAAAACGAAAACAATATATATGGGGAACAGTACATCATGTATATTAATTAATTCTTAAGAAGGATTTCCAGGGCTTCGAAGAAAAGAGGGGCCATTTCGGGGCTAGGTGTTTTAATTGCACACTTGAGACCAGGAATTCCGACCACTGTTGTGAGTTCAATCAAGAAAGGGATTGGTTGAGGGGTCTTGGCAGAGAGATACAGGACCTCCTGGTTAGCATGTTTACGCTTTGCAATAAAGAACATATTTGATGCGGCCAGCCGGTCTAGTGTAGCTTCCACACTATTGATCACAATGCCTGGAAAATCCCTTATGACCTCGTTTGAGTCCGGTAGTGATTTCCATGTCTGTAATGTGGAATAACAATAGCGCTAAATTTCTAATTCAAAAAAATCCAACTGTATATAATATTGTTAAAGGTCGAAACTATCCCAGTATAATTCAGGAAGAAAAAATCTACTCTGAAAGGAGGACAGAACAATATTACAAGTAACATAATGGTACTTGGTTGCAGAATCCCAAACTTGTTGATTGATTTTAGAAGGTAGCAAATATTATTCCTTTTTCATATCATAAATTTTACAATGATTTGAACTCTTGAGTTAGAAGAATAAACATGTGACACAAGTACAGTATTGTTACCTCGAGAAAAGATGTACGCTCCATTCTTCCATCTTCCGTAAAAAGAACCAGCATTGAGATTTTATCATTGAAGTACCACACAGGTTGCTGAGCATTTTTCACAGCAACCTGTAAAAGTGTGTTTGGTGGACCAGGAGCTACATTCTGGAACAAAACCATGGGAAGAAGAGTTCTGGCAGATGACCCAGGTTGCACTTGTGGGACCTATATAACAACAATTATAATTACAAGTTAAGGAATAAGAAACCCATGTTCAATTAGCAAAAAAAAAAACCCATGTTCAATTAGCAAAAAAAACCCATGTTCCTCTTTAAAATAACTGGTACCTGAAGTGGTCCAGCAGAAGCAAGACCAAATGTATTCTTATTGAACTGAATCATGAACCCATCAAGGGGAACCTGTGAATTGTTCTCAAATAATATGCTGTAATATATTTGGCTATCTTTTCGTATCAGTTGTGCCCTGATTTGTAAACCTTGACCAGTTGAGGCAGGCAACACAACAGGTAGAGTGGGGCTGCAAGCAAAAAAGCAATATGACTATAGTACATGTAGGTATAACAGAATATGCAATCTGGCTTAATAAGAAATCTATATCATGTATCTGCAATTGCCATTGGCTTACAGCCTGGTATGCCAATTAGAAGGGGACTAAAAACTCACACATCAAGCGTTTCAGGCTGATCAAGGGACACGATAGCATTGCTACTGCTATCACCATCCCCCATCAAATCAAGCAAATCGGCTACAGGTGCTGCAGGGACTGGTGGCCGTGCTGCAGCATGTGAAGCATTGCTTGAAGTTGGTGGTGGTGATGCTCCATTGTCGATTCCATGAGAAGGTGATTCCGAATATCCTGGCTCACCTGCTTCTGGGTAATCATCTTCATCAGTTCTTTGAATTGTTCTTACACGGGTTACAAATGCATCTGGGGGCTTGTGATACACAGAGGACAATGTCGCTATGTTGGCAAGAAGCTCATCAAGAAGAGAAGGATCAAGAAGATTCGAATCATCACTTATCACCGGCTTTTCAGCCAACACGACATCCTTTGCTGCCTGAGTAATAAAGCAAAGCTCTTATACATTTGGAGCAAGTAAATATAAAATGAAACAAAGCAACGACTCTCAAGGAACAAAGAAAGGAAAAGGAATGACTAAAACATTATAGCAAGATTGGTATAGCAATTTCCTTTCAGGGTCGGTGTAAGGCTAAATACCTCAGGATCAGTTGAAAGAAGGCGCCAGTATATGTACGCACGATCTCGTAAATCTGGATTGTCAGTCTCAACTGTAGCATTATTCAAGACAACCTTCATAGATAAAACACGGGATTATTATATATGAGAGATAGATAGTAAGCAATTAGCAAACAATTCAGTTCTGCATGTCACTTTAAAGTAGAAACAGAAAATAAAATACAAAATAGCATGTCAGTATAACATAAGAGTATATCCGAATGTAGTTATTTAGCGAAAAAAATATCTGAATGTAGTCTTGAGCACAAAAACAAGCACCATGACGCTCAGTCTGTAATATAGGCACATAATGGTAGAATTGCAAAACAAGCATTCTTTTAAGAAAGAAGGGGTTGTGGAACTACAAATCAAAGCACAATCCTATATTATCTCAATACCTGAATCATCTGCTGAGGGCCTTCAGTGGGTTTCTTAAGAAATAGTTTGACTGTGGCTGTCAGCAACTGCAACTGAACTTGAGCAGGTTCTTCAGGGAAGGTCTCTAAAAAGCTTTCAAGGAGCTCATCAGCATTGTCAATTCTTTCCGCATATTCACCAATAATCCAGATCATTGATGCCTATAAACAAAACAATATGAGAGAATTTATTTGACAAAAACGATTTTATAGAAATATTACAATATTGTAGTTCTTGTCAAAACCTTGGCCTCCGGCTCATCTAAAGTGTCCAAACTCTCACATAGTGTAGCAATGATGGACTCATAGCTGAAAGGCAATATGAAACAAAAAATTAATTTTGATATGGCCAACAACAGCTTTAATTTGTACAACCATATTGTAACCAGCCATGCAAAAGAAAAAGAGCAAGAAACTTACGTATTAGGATATCTCCGAAAGATATCTTTGATGACTATAATAGCCTCTTGAACCACATAGTTTACTTTAATCTTGATCAATTCAAGCAGAACACTTATACATCGCTCCGCAGCTCTCTCTAACTTGATAGCACATCGTCCAATAGCACGCACAGCTCTTCTGACAAAATCTACGTCTACTTCTGTAGCGTATTCTTTGAACTCCAATAGAACCTACAGTGTACAAACAGAAATATTTTTGAAAAAATTCAAATGAGGTGTTTATAAATATAAAAGTTAACAATTACCGAACACTGCGTACCTGGTCTATGTTTCTGTCTGAAGCAAGTTTTATCATAATTTCCAACTTCTCCATCTTTACATAAATTGGATCATTGTACTTGCAAAAAAACACCTAGCCAGCCATCCACCATAGTTAATATAACTTATTTGGATAGGCAAAAAGTGAGTCGCAGAGGTATGCAGTGGAGAAAACAAACCATATTGTATCACCTTGATTTCATGAGCAAGAATTGAAGGTCGTCTTTGTACTATAAGATTTATGTTTCGCAGGGCAACATATTGAATCTCAGGTTCTGCAGACAATAATGTCACAAGAGGTGGGGCCATTTTCTTGTAAGGGTTACGAACAGCATCAGGACTGGTTATGAGCTCCATTTGTTGAAGAATCATCTGTACAATAAAATAATGAAATAATGAATTATTCTGGAGATGCAAGGGCCATCACTCAGGAAGAAAGGTGATAGGCAACAAACAGTTCAAAACAATAAGAGAACCATTAATATAAAGAATATCAACTTGCCTTAACAGCTGAAAGGACAACCGCACAATTTGCATGTTGTAAACGTGGAGTAACTCGCTCCACTATATTTTCAGCTTCAAGAGCATCAGCAGCCTTGTACTTCGAAAGTGCATCCAGTATGAAAACTTGACCCCACCTGAACAAGTAATTCATATTTAAGTCAACAAGAGATGCATAAAATATTTGATACAACCTACCACTTCCCAGTGCAGCATGTATAATATGCAATATTTGGAGACAAACTATAAATTAGTGGCAAACTTTAAACATTTGAAGTTTGTTTGCTCTCTACAACATTGATATTAATTAATATAAACCAGACTCTGAAGTTTAATAATGCACAAGCTAAAGTCACATATATTCATAACCACTGCAGAGATGTTGGAAGTAGAGTGTCGATAACACAAAACATCCCTCCAGATCATAGAATGAAAAAGTCAGTCGTAAGGGTTACCTCAATCAGAAAAAAAAATTAAAAATAAAACGAAAAAATGGGTCTAGAAGAACGGATCCCTTGCAGAAAAGAAAACACATAACCATTTAATTCATGAATCCCTTTGTAACAAGGAATGGCCTTCCATTCACCCGAGGGTGATTGATGACAAATTCACAAATTCACAAAAGAAGCATGTGATATGCAACACAAGGTATGTAATGTATGAGAGATGATCACACCAACTAATCGACAGTACAATAGTACTTGAGACCTCTGTTGCTTGGACACGGGTACATAGTGATAGACACGGCACATATACAAGTGTCGGAGTAAAAAATTCTGAGAATTGTGAACATGGCACCTTGTCTAATATTTAGACACAATTCCATCTATTAAAAAACTAATGGTGTTTTTTACATGTCAAATTGAATATTTCTTTGTAGCTAAATTTATACCGGAAGTTAAATAACAATAAACACATTTACGTCAATACTGAGGCGATGTCTTGCTTTTTTATCCCTATTTATCCTTTTTTGCGTCTAAACTACATCTTAGATGTGGTATTTTAGTTGGCCAAAGTTTCCAAATTTTGCTCGACAGGAAAGACACAATAAGCATCAGGTTTGGCTGTTTGGGTGTTCAAGGGTCCAACACAGGTACACTAACACCATCTCAGAAATTGAAAAGACAGGATAACAGAGCTTCAGAGTTGAGGCATGGTAATATACAAATGGGGATTCTACATATAATCAACCAACTGGCCACGACTTATGACAGCCTACTACAAGCAGCACCCTTGGTAATATTGATACCCAAGACATGATACATATCAATACCAATTATAATAAAAACATGCTAATTTTACAGATACATATATATAATAATGCCAACTAATTATATTTTATTAGGGTCAAAAATATAAGTATATTTACACTTTGATATGACTCTTGTATTATCTAAAAGTATGCACAAAGGAGAATAAAAAGTTTTAAAACATGCTAATTAAATATTTGTATGTAAATACATGTATACATAAAGAAAGGAGCATTTAATCATTATCTTACAAGCATTGGTCACATTTAACGAGATATTAAAGTTCTTTGAAAGTCATATTATGATAATACCATTCTATTTATGCATGTCCTACATAGCCTTTCAAATATTATGAGGATTAAGCATATCTACAATCATGAACTTACTCAGTGCATTCATTTAGAGCAGTAAGAAGCTTCGAAAGTGTGTGACTGGTGATTTCAAATATAGGTTTGCTGCTATTTTCTTGAATCTCTGCAAGAGCTGCAACAGCATTTGCCACAACCATAGGATTATTGTCAGATATCAAATCTTTTAAGGCATCTAGAAATCCTCTATCCTCAACTAGCTCGGCATTAATGTCATACAGTTTGGCAACACATATTGCGGCTGTCTTGCGAACATATGGATCATCATCCTGAAAGAAATAAATATTTAAACAATAAGGACAGAAGTGAATAACCGTTACTTTTCAGTAGTGTGGTGAAGTATTACGCCTAAAACTAGAAATAAAAAAAATGGGGTGCAAAAGACATCACAGTGTGAAAAATGCTAGAAAATATTCGTGTACTCGGCCAATATGAAGTGGGAACAAATAAAAAAATGTCTACCTTAAGACATCTCTGGAGGGGATCACAGAGATACTCTGTAATTTTATCAACACGAATGCATCCCATCGTCCGTACAGCCAATGCACGAATGAGAGGATTTGGGTCTTGTGAATCCTGGAACAATACACAAAACAATAAGTTTTGGAAGACTATGGCATCTATGATGTAGAAAATTTTCTATCATTCTTACCTTCACAAAAGTATTTACAGCAAGTATTGCAAGATCAGGCTGGCTCTTAGCATAATTTATGAGATAAAGATAAACAAGCTTTTTGAGCTCCAAGTTCTCTGTCTGCATGCAATTTACAACATCAGTGAACAACGATGAAACATCTTTCCCGACAGTCATGGCGGCAATAACTTTTTTAACAGCATCTTTTCTCTTGTCCTGCATACCAATAGAAAGGTTTATTAAGATGTAATGAAAAAAAGGAATACTATCAGATGCCATGACTTATAAAATAAGGATCTCGTTGTATTCAATCTACATATTTATATATTCACAAAACCTAAATTACCCTCACGGTCTCCAAAAAACAGAACAAATGTAAAATCTAAAAAAGTTCTATAATTTGCAAACCCAAACTTTGAACAATTCAAACAAAAATACACAAGTAATTATGAATTAAACATTATATTAGATAAAGGAACCATTGATAACACAGTCTCACGCAAACACAGTCTTCAACTATTACACAACTGGAGGAAAATAAACCAATATTACCAGATAAAAACAGTTTCTTACATTTTTGTATACATGTATCATTTATTATTACTCATAGGGCTAATATTGAAGTTTAGCAGAGAGCCCAGATATCCTTTTCAGACGGCCTTGGTTCACAATCTACTTGGGTAACTGATCCACAAACATTAACAACCCCTCCTTCCTCACATTAACATAAGTGATCAAAAGTGCACATAATAAAGTTAACAGTAACCTTAAAAAACACATCTCAAGTGAACAGTCCTAATATTGGCTATGTTTGTACTGTGATGTATTATATATATTGGGGAAACTGGACTACAATCCTTAAACCTAAAACCAGGTAAATAGTACGATACATATTTCATAGTCAAGGTGCTTCAGCCATATATACATGAAACTGTAATCCTTTGAAACAATCCAACTGCAGAATCTAACCTAAATTAACGATCACTTCATTCCCTGTGTACGTCATTCTACTTTATACTTGGATACACACCTCAAGTATACATTCTCAATTGTACATAATCCATGATGGTCTTACCAAGAACATTTTTGGCATCTACACTTACGGAATATAAAACAAATCACCACCTTTATATTGACACACAGGCTTTCTCCGTACATTCTATCACATTATCTAAAACCTAAATTAACGATTACTTTACTCCCTGCGTATGACATTCTTCTTTACAGGTAAGATAAACGCATCAAGTATAAGTTCTCAATCGCACCTAATTGAACACCATTAACATCTTAGGCAAAACACTTTTAGCATCTAAACCTAAAACTTGATAAAACCATATCAACATCTGTTAATTCAAATCACGCCTGTAAACTTATCGCAAAGGCTTCCTCAGTACACAGTCATCCCAATTCAGATACCGCAAAATAACATTCACTATCACTAATCTACAAAATTACAAATCTATAATACAAAAAACGCAAACAAATAGCCAAATACATACCAAAACAAACAACAAAGTGCAAAATCAATACCGAAATAAAAGCAGATCTGTAATAAAATAGAGCATAATAGACAATTCACAAGTTCAATTAAAACAGATCAAGCATAAAACGAAGTAAACAGAGTAAATTCAACTGAATAATTAACAGTATATATACATGATATGTATGTATAGTTAAGAATACCTTGTACTGGGAATTGAGTTCCTCTTTGAGCTCGGGGATTTCTCCTTTCTTTGTAGTGGAAAAGTACTTGGAGTCGCGGCCGCTCATGTTTTCCGGCGATCGGAGCCGGAGAGAGAGAGAGAGAGAGAGAGAGAGAGAGAGAGAGTTGAATAATATTACTGGTAGTCTCGCTTGGAAATGGCGATCGAGAATGTCCTGTTTAAAGCTAAAAATTTGGAAACGCGCGTGCTTTAGAGCTTATATATCGCTACATTTTAGTGCAGTAAATTTCCAAATATACCAGTCTTTTAAAAACTATTAATTTATATTTTAGAAAAAAATATCGAAATTACGGATATGTAAATTGCATATATTTATAGGCATAGTTATTTTTAAAATTCAATCTAAACAAAATTTATATAAAAATTATAATTTAAACATACTTCTATAAAAGGATAAATATGAAAAATAAAAAATAAAAATGATAAAGCAACCGGCCTATTCACATTTAAGACCGAGAAGTCATATATGTAAGGAAATATGAGAAAAAATGACAAAAAAAAACTATTTCTTTTAAGAAATTATATCTCTATAGAAGATTGTATTGAATTATAATGGGTGCATTAGTGAACATCTGCATGTTAGAAGATATTAGTTTAAAACTTGTGCAATGCACGGATCACACATATTTATTTTAATATTTTATATAGTTTTTTTTTAAAATGAAATATTTTTTTCTCTCCTATATCCTACAGATTGTGAGAGTTGGTGAATTTCTCTCTTGTATCCTGGAGATTGTGAGAGCTTTATCATTTGTAGTAATTATGGATGACATCGAAATAGAGATAGCTGAAATGGACATCGATACAGAGGAAAATGAATAACTGGTATTTGATGAAGGGGGAAAATGAGGTAAACAGATTGAGTTGTGCCTAGTAGGTCGTTTTCTGACGGAGAAAAATATAAACATTCGTGTCATGAAAACGAAGTTAGCCGATTTATGGAAGCCAACCCTAGGAATCAACATCAAGGACCTGGGATCTTTCTTTTCCAGTTCTATCACAGAGATGACATGGGTGAGTACTTGCAAATGGTTTATGGACGTTCGATAATGCGCTGTTAGTTCTAAACACTATCAAAACAAAGGAGGATTCAATCAAGGTGTCATTGTTTGAAGTGAATTTTTGGGTACAGATTCATGATCTGCCAATAAGGTACATGACATAAATGGTCGGAAAACAGCTAGGGAAAATTTTTGGAACATTCTTACAATATAATTCAAAAATAATTCCAGTATTTGGGAGAGTTTATGCGTCTGATAATCAAGCTAGATGTACGTAAACCTTTGAAGAGGAGGAAGAAAATCTGTAAGAAAGACAAAATAGAGGTAGTAGTTAATTGCAAGTATGAGAAGTTGGGTGATTTTTGTTTCACGTGTGGCTTGTTATCCCATACTGAGCATTTTTGTAAGAAAAGACTTGAAACACTCAGTGAAATGGTTAGCAAGTAATGGGGGCATTGGCTGCGTGCTCAGTCGCGCAGGGCGGTCGGTGGCAGTAAGAGTAAGTGGCTTAGGGAGGAGGGTGACGGTGAATGGGGATGTCAGATTGGCAAGGAGAAGAATCAAGAGAAAAATCAGGGATTTCAAAATCCTGATTTATCACAATTTGAGATGTTATCACGAGGCGGGAGTGCAGTTGTTACGCCTTATGCAGATATATCAGGTAATTCTAAAAATACAGGTATCAACCCAACTCATGCAGCGGGAAATCAAAAAGATTTTGAAATACGTGGACTGGATAATGAGGAACTTTATGGGCTTAAACTGGAGGAAAAGAAAAGACAAAGAAGTGAGGCCCATGACTAAGTAAACCAAACAAATCAGAAAAAAAGATACAACTAAGGACTCTATGCTTTCTAATATGGATTGTACAGAGACCTCCCCAATTTTCTTGGCTACACTTGCAAAGCAAGCTAGCCAGTCATAATGAGTTGTCTAAGTTGGAACTGTCGAGGACTTGGGAACCCTCGAACAGTTCGAGTTCTTCATGATCTTCTAAAAGATTATAAACCCAATTTTGTATTTTTGTTAGAGACTATTTCTTTTGCTAGTAAGATTGAGGAGTTAAGGGTCCGGTTCGGTTTTGAACAATGTTTCTCGGTTGATAGAATGATCGCAGTGGAGGGATGACAGTTTTATGGAAACGGCCTTTTCAATGTGAAATTTCTGGGTACTCTTGTAATCATATTGATGTTTTTGTTTTAGGAGAATAATAATGTTTCTTGGCGACTTATGTGTTTTTACGGTCATCCTGAACGTAGTAAACGACGTGATTCATGGAATCTCTTACGCAGGTTGGCCAACATCTCCCTCATACCTTGGTATGTTTGGGGAGACTTTAACGATTTAATGTACAACTCTGATAAGAAAGGCAACGTCTCACACCCCCAGTATATTTTGAATGGTTTGTGAATTCCTATAGAGGAGTGTAATGTAACTGAGCTTTATTTTAATGGTAGAAGATTTACCTGAGAGAAGGATAGGGGTACGAGTTCATGGGTTAGAGAGAAGCTTGATCGAGGCTTTGCTACAACGAGCTGGTGGGGCAAGTTTCCTCTCCATAATTTAAAATTGATTCATATGTCAGTTTCTAACCATAATGCCATTTTCCTGGAGTTGTTCAAGGTGAATATGTCGAGGAATGCGTTCAGGTTTCGCTTCGAGAACACTTGGATGAAAGAACTGAATTTTATTAGAGAGGTGTCTGAAATTTGTAGAGCTTTACCTCCTTCACACCTTCTGCCTAAACTATTTGAGATCACATTTTTTATGGCTAAATGGGGGAGGTCATTCTTTCATAAGTTTTGAGAGGAAATTAAGAAAATTAAAGTGAAGCTTGATAGGTCAGTAAATTGTACTGATGATCGGAGCGTACAGGAGTATATACAAGAGAAGGAAAGGCTGAATACTATTCTACTTCATGAGGAATCATATTGGAAACAGCGAGCTAAGGCTTTTTGGCTCAATGAAGGGGACGACAACATAAGGTTTTTTCACACTATTGCATCTGCAAGAAAAAAGGCAAACAAAATTAGCTTCTTAGTGCATAATGACGGGGATCGAGTAGAGGACCACGAAGGAATATACGACATTATCTGTGACTACTTCACCATATTGTATGCAGGAGGGGAGCTCAATCCCAGTACTATAGACTTGGCTAGTCCTAGAACCGTGACAGACGTACAGAATTTGAAGTTAACGGAGGAATTTACCTTTAAGGAGTTCATTGCTGCAATCAAACAGATGTATCCCTACAAAGCGTCGGGTCCTGACGGGTTGAACCCAGCTTTCTTCCAGAGTTTTTTTCCTATAATGGGTCAAGAAGTGTTCAAATTTTGCAGTGATTGGCTTCGATCTAAATTTTCCCAGGGGAGCTAAATGCCACAAATGTCGTACTGATACCTAAAAAGGAGAATGCATCCCAGATGAAGGATCTCAGGCCTATTGCGCTTTGTAATATTCTATACAAAATTATGGCCAAAGTCCTCTCCAATAGATTGAAAGATGTCTTACCCCACATCATCTCAGAGAAATAATCCGCTTTTATCCAAAATAGAAGTATAACTGAAAATGTTCTTGTCGCATTTGAAATTATACACCATATGAGTCGCAAGAAAACGGGTAAGGAATGTGAGATAACATTGAAATTTGACATCAACAAAGCTTATGATAGGGTTAGCTGGTATTTTCTTCGTCAGGGAATAAAGAGTTTGGGCTTTTTTCAACTTTGGATTGATTGGATGATTATGTGTGTGAAAACGGTCACATATAATTTTTGTTTTAATGGCTCTATCGTAGGTCCGGTAACACCAAAGAAAGGATTGTGGAAAGGGGATCCACTCCCCCATATCTGTATTTGTTATGTGTTGAAGGACTTTCAAACGCTCTAGATGTAGCAGCTAATAATGGAGAGATACACGAGAGTTAGATATGTCCCACAGCTCCAACATTCTCTCATTTGTTGTTTGATGACGACAACTTCTTGGTTTTCAAAGGTACAACAGAGGAAGCGATAAATGTTAAGAATCTCCTAGTTAGATATGAATAATGTTTTAGACGGTCTGTTAACTTCCAAAAGTCAAGTGTGTATTTCAGTGCGAATGTTAAGCATGATAAACAACTCGAATTTGCAGATATTTTGGGAGTTCACAATGAGATAACAGGTACGAAATATCTTGGTTTGCCTTCGCTGGTGGGAAGATCGAAAAAATGGGTATTTGGTTATCTCAAAGAGGAAGCGAGTAAACGAATTCAATCATGGCAATCAAAACATATATCCCAAGCTGGCAAATTTGTGTTAATATGAAATGTAGCACAATCAATTCCAGCTTATATTATGTCATTTTTTCTGATTCATAAGACCCCCTGTCATGATCAGGAACAACTCTTTAATAATTATTGGTGGAGAAATGTGCCTGCTGTAAATCAAAAAGGTCTGAATTGGTTTTAGAAACTTACATGGTTTCAACATTCCGTTCCTTGGTAAGCATGTCTGGAAATTTATAAATAAACCAAACTCCCTGGTGGCTTGAATTTACAAAGCAAGGTATTTCCCAAATTCTCATGTATTGCAGGCAATAAAGGGCTTAGATTCCAGCTTCATATGGACGGGCATTTGGATTGTTAAAGATGAGCTCTATAAAGGTTTCAAATGGGTCATTGTTGATGGTAATGATATTGTTGCCACTAGAAACTCGTGGTTAAGGAGAAAAGAAGATTTTTGTGTTAAACGAAATTTTGTGTACAAAGGGAGATCAAAGACTGTTTCAAGCCTACTCCTCCCAAATGAAAAGAGATGGAATCAAACTCTAATCAGGAACATCTTTCTAGAAATTGATGCAGATGCAATTCTCGCGGTCCGGATTCCTCAATACAACGTTGCAGATAAAGTGGTGTGGTCGACCTCTACTAATGAAGTTTATAATGCTAAAGTTGGGTATCGTTTCTGGTATTGTTCAAACTTTGCCTCGATAGTACCAACTCATTGTGTGGGATGGAAAAGAATATGGCAGCTGAAGCTCCCAAATAAGGTGAAGGTATTTATTTGGAGGTTTTGTCGTAATGTCATTCCAGTAAGGAGAAGTTTGAGTTGCAAAGGTATTAGACTTCCAATAACTTGTCCTATGTGCTTGTGATATATTGAACACATGGCACATCTCTTTTTTTATTGTGATTTTGTTGTGGGATCTTGGTCTCATGTAAACTTGTGGTATAACTGGAGTGCAGTAGAGTTTGCCGATGAATGGTTGTTAGGAAAGTTGAGTAATGCAAACTCAGAAGAGCTTCTCAAGATCTGCATTGTACTATGGGGGGTTTAGCACTAGAGATAAAAAAAGTTTGGGACTAAAAAACGGTTACTCCTGCAATTTCCATGGATTGCAGCTTCAGAATGTACCATGAGTGGAAAGATGTAAGGAAGAGAAATGTCACTAATTCAACAACAGTGCAAGGATAAAAGCAACAAAATCACAAATGGCACCGGCTAGAAACAGGAACGTTTAAGATCAATGTGGACGCATCAGTTCACCCGAGGTCACCATCTTATTTGATTGGAATGGTAGTGAGAGATGACTT
The DNA here is from genome assembly GCF_009905375.1 of Apium graveolens. Classification (NCBI taxonomy): domain Eukaryota; kingdom Viridiplantae; phylum Streptophyta; class Magnoliopsida; order Apiales; family Apiaceae; genus Apium; species Apium graveolens. The sequence continues at coordinate 25,509,345 of NC_133652.1, forward strand.
GGGTACTTTTTGTGCTGGAAAGACAATCTGTTTCTAGGAAGATGCATCAGTACAGGAAACAGAAGTCATGGGGGCTAGAGAAGCACTGTCATGGATCAAGGACCAACAATTTGAGAATGCTAAAATCTTTTTGGAATCTGATTCACTTCTTACAGTAAATTCCATCTTGGGTAAAGAATTAAACCTATTTGAGATGGGCGACCTAATAGAGGTTTATAGACAGGAACTCAGAAGTATGCCTTTAGTTTCTGTTAATTTCGTTTGGAAAAATGCTAATAGGGTAGCTCATGATTTAGCTAGAATTCCTTGTGTAGCAAATTTCCATATCTTATTCACGTCTCATCCTACGCGTTTGTTGGAGGCTCTATCTTACGATGTTTTAATTGAATGAAGCTATTGTTTTATTTTAAAAAAAAATGAATTGAATTCTTATTTTTTTCATTTAAATTTTAAATGATATGCTTCATGGTAATTATATTAATACACGTATATGTTCATAATTTTTAAGAACAATTAAACTTATTTAAAGTAAGAGCCACGGTACTGGGAAAATAAATATTATTATAGCAAGATTATTATTTTATGATAGTAAAAATATAATATTTCCCTTATGTTTAGACTTTAAATAATACTTTCTCCGTCCCCGGTAGGTTCTTAACATTTGAAATGGAGAGTTCGACACACACTTTATGGCTCTTATCTAATATAGTTTCATAACTTATTTTTAAGATTTTCTTTTTTTGAATAAAAAATTGAACATTTAATTTTTATTCTAACGAAAAAAAGTTCTAAAATAAATTATGTAACTACAGTAGATAAGAGTCTTAAAATGTGTGTCGAACACTCTATTTCAAATGTTAAGAATTTATTGGGACGGGTGGAGTATTATTTTAGCGTGGTTATTACTTAATCGATTACCTATAAGAGCTATTTAAAAAATGCAATATTAATCAGTGAACGATATAGTTTTATTAATAATTTTATGTGTGTCTTTAAAAAAGTAATAATTATGTTTAATAAAAAGTAATTTTTAGTTCAGATGAATAGGATACGAATATTGTTTAGTCTAATATTAATTTGATTTATCCTTGATCAGAGGTCTACATTATTTTATTTTAACCTGATGCCCAATAAATCGACCAAATTAGACTAATTATTATTATTTTAATTTAAATTTTTTAAGTCTTTATTAATAAGAAAATTTTGTTTTTACCTGAATAATTAGTATATATATGATTTTGTTTTATATGGCCGAAATACATTTTTATTTTAGTTTTGTGTTAGTTAGGATCAATCATATAATATTTTTTATCCAGGATAAATAATATATATTATCTTATTTATTCTAGTTTAATGGTATAATTTTTTAGCCGGATCAGCCATATTTATTATTTTATCTTAACCCAGGGCACATTATATCAACCAAATTCAACTAATTATGTTTAATTTGCTTAAAAATATTTTATCTTGAAATAGTAATTAGAATAATATGGAGCTCGAAATGAAATTTAAATTTAAATTGGCAGAAAAAGTTGACTTTGGTATCAATTATAGTGATATAAAGTTCAATATAAAATACAATTATAGAGCCGTAGAGGAAGTTGACTTCAATATCAATTAGAATTAGAATTAACCGACTGACCAACCGACCATTTATAATTAGAACAATTAAATAAGGATGATTAAGTAATTACAACAAGTACTGAACGGCCGACTACCGAACTTTTAATGTTTCATCTATTATAATATCAACAAAGTAAAATAAAAATTTAAATTGGTACACGAAGTTGACTTTAATATCAATTACAAAGATATAGAGTTCTGTCGGAAAACTTGGGTATTAGTCCCACATTGTCAAGTCAATTTGAGCCATGGTTTGAGTAGACGAATGTTGCGTGCGCGCGACAAGTGACACTTGAAATGTGTTCTCCTCCGAGAGAGCTTTCCGAGGCACTTTTAATCACTCAAAATGACTAAGAGATGGATGAGATATGATCATCCAAAGTTAGTCTCATAGTAGTGGAAATTTGTGTAAAAGAATGAAAGTCCCGCATTGAATTTTCAAAGGAGAATGCATAGCTTTATTGTTGGTGAGACTGCGTAGCTGTATGAACAGTTACGTGATAACTCAACACGATAACAACACTAGAACATGACAGGTTAATAATACTATGTCTACACAAGAAATCAGGAAGAATGAAGACAAGGCAAATACAAAGAATCAGAAGATTAGAAGAAAGCCTGAAGTCTGTCTACAGGTCACTGAAAGAAGTTCATTAATATGATCATGCCTCAGTGAAGAACAAAGGTTAAAGACTATCAGGGTTTCAGAAAGATTGAAGATTCAGTATACAAGTGCTACCGGAAGATTTCAGTGTATTGGCATTGATTGAAGATAGACAGTGTTCGAAGCATAGGAATCTGAAGAATTGAAGACAGGGTATAGACATAGGTTAATGAAGACATTGTCTAGAGTACCAGAAAGGATTCCAGTGAAAGTATAATTGTTTATTGACAGTCAGTGTTCGAAGCAATAAAGTTGGGGCAAACTTAACAATGTAATCAAGGCTAAAATACGAAGACCTGAATCGGGGTTAGTCGTCTGTGAACCAGACCAGTTGCACTAAGCGTCAACAGCTCGTGAAAGGAATCTGGGTATTATTTATAGAAGGATTGTTAAGTTGAGGAACGCACTTGGATTGAACGTTTATCTGTTGAAGTACGAGAAGAGGTGCGCAGGATATACAACTAAACAACTCAGGGGACTGCGAAGCTTAAAATTTAATTGGTAAATTAAATAAATTTATTTAGTGGACTTTAATATAATTTATTTAATAAACTTAAATTGATTTATCTTATAAACTTTAAATAAGTTTATTTTATAAATCTAAATTAGTTTATTTATATAAGTTATATTTAAGTTTATTTTATAAATTAATTTAATTACAATTTAAACTTAAAAAGAAAAAGAAAACAAAAAGAAAATAAAAAGAAAAGAAAAGGAAAAGAAAATAGAAAAAGGAAAAAGAAAACAACAAAAAAAGGAAAATCAAATAAAAAGGAAAACAAACGTGTACAAGTATTGTTTTGTGGTTTTGTTTTTGTTAGTTCAGTTAAGTACATGTACTGGTTACATGTAGTATAGCAAGTATCGCCACAGAGCCCCCCCCTGTCGCCACAGGGGAGTTAAAAAAATAATCAGCCTCCCTCCTCTCCTTCTGGTCACCAGAGAAGAAACCTAAATATTTTCTAAGGCAAGGTTTCCCCTGTGGTCGCCACAGGGGAGTTAGAATAAAATCAGTTATCTCTTATGTTACCCCCTTGTCGCCACAGAGCTCTTGTCGCCACAGAAAGGACTTATCACCACAGATGCCACTCATCTTTAGCCACACAATTTTATTGTGTATAAAGTCTACACTTTGCAGCATATCTAAAAGAGTTCTGTTAATCTTCTTCTCCAACAAAAAGAGAGCTGATAAAACAAGAAGCGGAGATTTACAGAGAAGCTCCGGCACCTTAAATATCCGTTTAACTTTTCACCGGAGTAACCTTATAATGCCCGTTTTAATTCTTGTATATTCTTAGGGGCATTATAATCGATACTCGGTAATTAAATCCTAGTACAAATAAAAGCTAGATCTTTGTATAGGATTTGATTTGTAAATCTTTGTAGTAGCTAGGAACTTTATTGTTCTTAGATTGTAGCCGGTTAATTTATTTACCGGAGTGTAGCAACACCCTCGAGGATTTATATACGAATATATATTTCCCCGAATATCGTGTGTTCCTCGTTTTTATCGTTCCAAACACTATTACTCTCAAGAACACGAAACCACTAACCGAGCACTAAATATTTTATCTGTTAAAGATTCGAAAGAATTTTTAATTTAGTGATTATCGTATTCAACCCCCCTTCTACGATAATTCGGGACCTAACATTTATATAGTAAAACATTTATGTAGTGTTCAAATGTGTTACTATGTATTGCTTTAACACCTACGTGTGCGCATGAGGGGTGCAAATCTTGGGCTTTCGAGGGGAAATCTGAGGCTTGCGAAGCCTTCGAGCTTGCCCGCGTGTGCGACGTGCGGACACGAATGTAGCAGAAAATTGGCCCGAATAATCACGGACTAGTTTTGCTAAATTTAATTTCCACTGGGTTTGGGCTTTTAAACTCTTAATTCGTATTTGACTACAAATTTATTATAATTGATTTGGCGTAATAATAATCTGATTCAATTACAGATTTGATTATTAATTAACGCATTTTATTTAAATACGCGTGAAGTAGCACACATTTTTCCCTCGAGCCTATATATTATCGTATCAGGTTTAGGGTTAATAATAATTCATTCGATATACACAACCACATTATAAAATCACAAACCCTATCCTCTTTATGTTTCGGTGATAGTTTCTTGCTCCGTTCAAGTTCTCCGAAGGTGTTGTTCGTGTACCTCCGATGTTTTCTCGTTTTATCCTGGGAGGCTAACGACCTGCACATACGGTGAGAGCATTAATAGCTTTAAGGAGACAGTTATACGACTAGACTCAAGAAATTCTCCTTCATATCCTTTTGTCATTTTCCTGTTATTCGCATATTTTTGTATGTATTAATCGCAACTTGTGGTTCACAATCTTAAAGCTATTAATTTATTATCTATGACTAATACATTTGTCTTTGCCAGTTTGTTGAGTAACATATTCGTGGAGAATAACACTGTGAATAATGCGATGAACACATCGACTGATCCCAACGCACAGATCGCTGGATCTGATGGGGTTCACCAATAGGCGCCTAACCCTAACGCACATATTGTAGTATCTGATGGGTGGCAGACACCTGTTAGACATGTGCCTTCGGGACATGTGCCTATGGAACACACTGTCGTTGGACAGTTTAGTGTGCCTTTTGGACAGACGTCGGTAAGATTTGATCCTCTGATTGTACATGTGGTGCCTACTGGCGTACATACACCTGTAGTACAGACACACGTACCGATTGTCACATCTGTGATGCGTGTTGCACCTGTTATGCCAACTGTGCCTGTTGTACACGCTGATAAACACGAGAAAATCAACGGAACGAACTTCAAATGTTGGCAACAAAAGATGCACTTTTATCTGACTACGTTGCATCTGGATCGCTTCATGAAGGAAGAGGTGCCATTGTTCACTGGTGAGACGAACACGCAGACTCTGTATGTTATGGATGCTTGGAAGCACTCTAACTACATATGTCAGAATTATGTACTGAACTGCTTGGCTGACTCGTTGTATAACGTGTACAGCTCGAAGCCAAAAGCTAATGCCTCATGGGAGTCACTTGACTATAAGTATAAAACCGAGGGCGCTGGGGCAAAGAAGTGGATTGTTGGTCATTTTCTTGACTATAAGATGACGGATTGTAAGACTGTGGTCAGTTAGATGCAAGAACTACAGGTGATCATTCATGAAATTCATGCTGAAAAAATGATCATTAGTGAATCTTTTCAAGTTGCTGCTGTGATTGAAAAGCTACCATCTGCATGGAAAATGTTCAAGAACTACCTTAAGCATAAACGAAAGGAGATGACCATGGAGGATCTGATTCTCAGACTTCGTATTAAAGAAGACAACAGAGGATATGAGAAAAAGATGAATATTGCTACTGAGAAGGCAAACATAGTGAAGCATGTTGAAAGCTCCAAGCCAAAGAATGCCACTTCTGGTAAAGGGGGAAAACTGGCACCCAAGGGAGGGATTTCGAAATCGAAATTCCAAGGGAAGTGCTACAACTGTGATAAAGTGGGTCATAGGTCTTCTGATTGCAAGAAGCCCAAAAAGGCCAACAAGAAGAAAGAAGCAAACATGGTCAATCACGTGTCCAAAGAGATGGGTGACATAGACCTCTGTGCTACGGTCTCTGAAGTGAACCTGGTCGGCTCCAACCCGCGTGAGTGGTGGATAGATACTGGTGCTACTAGGCATGTTTGCTCAGACTAGGCGATTTTCTCTAGCCTGAAAGCTTCCGTTGCTGGTGAGAAGCTTTACACGGGGAATTCAGCGACTTCTACCATTGAAGGTGAAGGCACAGTGATTCTAAAGATGACCTCTGGGAAGAATCTGACTTTGAATAATGTACTGTATGTGCCTGATATACGCAAAAAACTTGTGTATGATTCTTTGTTGAATAAGCATGGCTTTTGTATTGTAATTGAGTTAGATAAAGTTATTTTGTCTAAGAGTGGTATGTTTGTAGGCAAGGGCTATGTAACCGATGGGCTTTTTAAGCTCAATGTTATGTCCATTAAGGACGATAATGAAATGAAGAATTCTTCTGCTTACTTGCTTGAGTCTCCTAATTTATGGTATGCTAGATTAGGACATGTTAATTATGACACTTTATGAAGGTTAAGTGTAAAAGAATACATACTAAAATTAACAATTGATTCAAAGCATAAGTGTCAGACTTGTGTTGAGGCAAAATTAACGAGATCATCATTTAAACGTGTGGAAAGAAACACCAAGGTGTTGGACTTAATACATAGCGATATATGTGATTTAAAATTCACTCCAACAAGAGGAGGAACAAGTATTTTATTACATTCATAGATGACTGTACAAAAAACTGCTATGTATATTTGCTGAAAAGCAAAGATGAAGCTATTAGTAAAATTTAAAATCTATAAGGAAGAAGTTGAGACACAACAAACTAAGGAAATCAATACGATACGAAGTGATCGTGGAGGTGAATATGTTGAACCCTTTGGGGAATTCTGTTCACAACATGGTATAATCCATGAGGTCACTACACCATACTCCCCTCAGTCAAATGGAGTGGCTGAGAGGAAGAATCGCACTCTCAAAGAAATGATGAATGCGATGTTGCTAAGCTCTGGACTTCCGCAGTCTATGTGGGGGAAGTCATCTTAAGCGCGAATAATATTTTAAATATTACTATACGCAAGAATAATGATGTAAGTCCTTATGAAATGTTGAAGAAAAAGAAACCAAGTTACCAACATCTGAAAGTGTGGGGGTGCCTGGAAAAGGTACTGGTCCCTACACCTAAGAAGGTGAAGATTGGTCCAAAGATTGTGGATTGTATCTTCATCGGATATCCACCGCATAACACTACATATCGGTTTCTCATGTATGATTCCAAGTTTCCTGACATTCAGAAGAATACGATTATGGAATCTAGGAATGCCTCATTTTTTTAGGCGACGTTTCCTTGTAATCCAGGAAATGAACCTCCTACAACGTCAAAATGAGCTCATGAGTCCATAAAGGACAATTAATGAGAGTGAAGAAAGTGAGGACAAAAATGTGGGGGTAGTGAGAAGAAGAAAAAGATAATGTACGGAGAAATCCTATGGGTCTAACCTTATGACATATTTGCTCGAGGAAGGTGACCCAAAAACCTATAAGGAAGCGGTTACCTCACCCGATGGACCCATGTGGAAAGAGGCCATTAAAAATGAAGTTGATTCAATTCTGCAGAATCATACTTGGGAATTAGTTGATTTGCCAAACGGTTGTAAACCGTTAGGCATCAAGTGGGTTTTCAAGAAGAAGTTAAAAACTGATGGTACTATCGATAAGTACAAGGCAAGACTTGTAATTAAAGGATACAAGCAATATAAAGGTCTTGACTACTTTTACACATACTCTGCAATAACGAGAATAACGTCAATAAGGATGATGTTTGCTATCGTTGCAATTCAAAATTTAGCAGTATTTCAAATGGATGTGAAAAGAGCTTTCCTAAATGGAGATATAGATGAGGAAATCTATATGGAACAACCTGAAGGGTTCGTTGTCCCTTGAAAAGAGAGGAAAGTCTGTAGACTAGTGAAGTCACTGTATGGCTTGAAACAGGCGCGAAATTGATTACAAAGATAATGAAAGCAATTATGTCAAGGACAATGATAATGGTTATGTCATGATGACATTGTATATAGTCGATCTGCTTATTACCGGAAGCAATGATAAAGTGATCAAATTTACAAAGAACATGTTAAAGGTAAGATTTGACATGAAAGACATGGTACTAGAAAATGTGATTCTAGGAATCTAAATTTCTAGAACATCAGAAGAAATTGCATTGAGTCAACCTCATTATGTTGACAATATCCTTGAGAAGTTTCTTAATGATGACTTTGAGAAAGCCAGGACACTCGTGGATATGACTTTACATCTATCCAAGAACAAAGGTGTAGCGGTTTCCCAGTTGGAATACTCGAGGATAATTGGGGGTCTGATGTACCTAATGAGTTGTACAAGATCAGACATTGCATACTCAAACAGCAAGTTGAGTAGGTTTACGAGTAATCCGGGAGCTGATCACTGGAAAGCGATCATAAGGGTACTGAGGTACTTGAGAGGAACTCGAGACTATGGACTGCACTATGGCAGATATCCAGCAGTATTAGAGGGATATACTGACGCGAACTAGATATCTAGTAAGAAGGCTCTAAAGTCTACGAGTGGCTATATGTTTACACTAGTTGGTCAGCAATTTCATAATAATCCTCAATTGTGATAACTCATTTCACGATGGAAGCTGAGTTCATGGCACTAGATAAATGCGCCGAAGAGGCTGAATATCTACGCCAATTTTTAGAGGATATTTCAAGATGGCCAAATCATGTGACTGCAATAGGGATACATTGTGACAGTCAATCCGCTATTGGTAGAGCACATAGCACGATGTATAATGGAAAGTCTCGTCACATACGATGACGATATAATTCCATTAGAAAATTGATCTCAACCGGAATTATCACTATTGACTATATACTGTTAAAGGATAATATCGCGGATCCGCTAACCAAAGGGTTATCAAGAGAAGTGGTTAACAAATCATCGAGAGGGTTGAGCCTTAAGCCTTTTGCTTAATGGCGTCATGGTGGACACCCAACCAATGCTGACTGGAGATTCCAAGAACTTGGTTCAATGGGCCAATTAAATCATGATGACCAAATCACTATGGGGGAAACCCCTGACATGTTTCCATGATGAGGAAATAATAAGACCTGTATGGTACGAGGTTAAGCCTTTGAGCTTTTAATGATCTTTTGGTGAATACATGGAGTTCAGGAATGAACGCATGGAATTCAGTTGAGTAAACGCGGTTTACTCTATAAGATAAAGATCACCTATGTGGGAGAGAAATGGGGCCGCTTCAAAGGAGAATTGCGCGGCACAATTCTTTAGAAACTCTTGCAGAACCAGGACGATGTTCCCGGGCCAAAATGGACATACTCATGAGAACTGAACGAGTCAGAAAAGATATAGTGATATATATCATCGTTTACACAAACGGTCGAACAATTCAAGGACAAGCACATTGACCGTCTACCAGTAAAGTTGGTATGCTTATTCGAGCGAAGGTTTAAGGAGCATTCTCTACCTATTGTATGCTATATTTGATCGAAGAAACTATCACCAAGTCAAACTCCGTGTCCATCTATCTGGTGTGTGCTACTGAAATGTTAATCTCATCCATGTGGGGGATGTTAATCTCATCGAATGAAATGTTAATTACGCGTGAAGTGGCACACACGTTTCCCTCGAGCCTATATATTATCGTATCAGGTTTAGGGTTAATAATAATTCATTCGATATACACAGCCGCCTTCTAAAATCACAAACCCTATCCTCTCTCTGTTCCGGTGATAGTTTCTTGCTCCGTTCAAGTTCGCCGAATGTGTTGTTCGTGTAATTTCGCTGTTTGCTCGTTTTATCCTGGGAGGCTAACGACCCGCACATACGGTGAGGGCCATAATAGCTTTATGGAGACAGTTGTACTAGACTCGAGAAATTCTCCTTCATATCCTTTTGTTGTTTTTCTGTTATTCGCATATTTTTGTATGTATTAATCGCAGATTGTGATTCACAAGTTCAATATATAACAGAATTTAAATTGGTAGAGTTGTATAATTAAAATTAGAATTAATCGACCAATTAGAATTAAAATAATTAAGTAGTGGTGATTAAATAATTTTAGCAAACCGATCGACTACCAAACTTTCGATGTTTCGTAAAACATTCCTTTCCGTCAAATGTTTGTTGAAATACCCTGACAAAAGAATGTCCCTTGCAATGCGGTGATTCAGTGAACATTTAACAAATGTTGGATGCTTCTGTATTTTGTTAGTTCTGACATCACCGTAGGATTTTACCAATTCTAATACTTCAGTCAAACTTCACTTCTAAACAGAATTCCAGTTCACCTGATCTCTCTTCATGCTCTCAGTCTTTCTGCGTAAGCATTGGTTATTCTATATTTTCTGCAAGCTTCTGCTTTTAGCTAGCGCAAAAAAATATGGAATCCTTTACATGACCATCTGAGTCAGGTAGTGACTTCCATTTCTGTAATGTGGAATAAAAACAGCCATAAATATCTAATCCAAAAGGCTCAATTGTGTAGGAGATAGTTAAAAGTCAAAACTAACTTATGCTACTCTGAAAAGAGTTCAAAACAACATTACCAGTTATAGAATTAGAACGTAACTTGGTTGCAGAATATCGAAGTTGTTAATTGATTTAGAAGGTATCTTTGTTTTATTATACAAATTAATCAACATCAAAAATCATTCATCTACGATGCATTTAATAAATATCCAGGTAACATAAGTTTTGGTACATCCCGAAAGAATGTACATCCCATTCTCCCATCCTCTGTAAAAAGGACCATCAATGAGATTTTATCGTTGAAGTATCAACGCAAGTTGCTTGAAAACTTTTCACAGTGACCTGTAAAAGTGTGTTAGGTTGACCAGGAGTTACATTCAGCAACAAAACCATGTGAAGAAGAGTTCTGGTAGATGACCCAGGTTGCACCTGAATAACGACGAGCATAATTACAACAATTTAGTAATAAGAAACTCGTGTTTCATTTTAAAATGACTGGTACCTGAAGAGGTTCGGAAGAAGCAAGACAAAATTGAACTAAATCATGAACTCATCAAGAGGAACCTGTGAATTGCTTTTAAATAATATGGATATGTGAAAACTTACACAATAAGCGTTCGGGCTGATGAAGTGACATAATAGCATTACTACTGCTATCGCTATTCCCCATCAGATTAAGCAAATCAGGTACAGGTGCTGCGGGGACAGGTTGCTACACTGCAGCATGTGGAGCATTGCTTGAAGTTGGTGATGGTAATGCTCCATTGTCAATACATGTTTACATGTGAACGTATGAACTTAAGAGAAAATGATTGATCTGAAAGAGGAATCCGTAGACTTTAAACAACACGAGCACATTGAAAAAGAAATGAACTTCATCACTGTTCATAACCAATTAAAATACGTTGCCGTTGCAAATTGTTTGATATGTGTTCTCATTTGTTTTAATGATGTATTTTAGATAAGATCAAATGAGTAAATAATTTGTTTGAGCAATGCGTGATTGATGACTAACAAGAGGTAATCTGTCAATCTGTACTTCTGATGTATGTAGTCTGTCTTGCAATTTTGTTTTGCTGATTTTGGCTAGTTTTTCGCTAAGCAGCCTATATATTGTGGCTATTTTTAATTCTGCTGATTTTGGTTTATTTTTTTCCAAGCAGCCTACTGTGGCTATTGTTAATTTTGTACCAAGAGACCAGCTGGACTATTATTGGCTTTCTGATATTGTTGCCGCTTGCTTCCTTAATCCTGTTGCAGTGAAATTGCAGAAGACCTTTTGTATAGGCCAGTTATGAGGATCCTTCTATTTATGTCTTGTTTTGTGAAATCTAACTTGATTCCCTCCGTTAGAACATATAATGCACTCTTCCTGTTATTTGTGTTGAACTGCAATGTCATGTTATTTATTTTTGGAATGCACCCTGCAATCTGCAGAAACAACAATAAATTTGTTATCAGTTTTCCAGCCTGATTTGGTTGTTTTTACTAATAGTGCCTTTTTACTGGTCTATAGCAGTTCCAGTTTGGTGTGCTTATTATTCTGTTGCTACTACAATGTAACATTTTCAGAAGCAGGATGTAGTAACATACTGCATTCATGCACTTGCTAGGAGATTATCCAAGACTCAACTGGATTGTAATGTGTTCTTACTTGTTTTTCCTTGTGTACTTTATCCATGTTTTTTCTATTGACGTTCTGATCAGATTTCTCTCCGTCTCACATGTCTTATTTACAAGTAGATCATTTTAGTTCATCTGTAACAGTTAACTAGCAGAAAGTAACAATCATAATGAAAGGCGACTCCAGCTAAACCAATGTGAGTCTCAATCATACAATTTACCACTGATACATCTGCTTAACACAATCAAACTCACCATTATGAATACTCGCACTTACATATAATGGTGACAGATCGTGGAATTCTTGTTAAATTAATGCACATTACATTAAATCTATCTTATTCCATTCTAGTAGTTAGAAATTTATCTTGCAGCTACATATAGGGTTTTACAGCAAATAGTGATTCAGACTTCAGTATACTTCATTGTCAGGTTAGTGTTTTCATACAGTGGTACGGCTTCCTGGCTTTTTGCTTGCTCCATCTTCTACATTTTTCTTGGAAACTATATTGTATATGTATAACAAGTTAATGACACAATTAGCCTGACACAATTATAAAAACGGAACTGCGCTAATGGCGTTTGGTTCGATTTCGGGTCCTATTTCAGAAACCATACATCACTGTTTCGGTTTTATTTTGAGACAAAACAGCTCGTACCGAATTGATGCCTATGAACCAAAGTATGTAGGATGAGTACATATGCGATTAAAAGGACTATATATAAATATTACAATATCATTTTCTTTAATCATTCCTTAGCCTCCTGCTCATCCAGAGTGTCTAAACTCTCTCATAATATACCTATGATTAATATATAGCTGAAAGGCAACATGAAATAAAAAATTTAATTTTCCATGTGTCTAAACTCGCAAAGTTTTGTTGAATGGTTAAGTATGCAGCTAGTTCCGAAATTGCTCGACCAAAGCTGTAGGATTTTTACCAATTCTAATAGCTTCTGTAAAACTTTACTTCTACAACAGAATTCTAGTCCACCAAATCATGGCTCTCAGTCTTTGGGTTATCCTAAAATTCCTGCAAGAATTTGCTAATGGCTAGCCATATGAGCAATCAAATTAAGCATAGAGTCAGCATCATAAAGACATGTTTCATAAGATTCAGTCAGCAACTTGGACCGCAGTATCAGTGATGTAAACCACTATAATGTGGCACCTTGTTTTAGTGCTGCTAAATCAATTGTATCATTGTTTCTTTAATACAAGTTGCTTTTGTCTACTACCGTACCTAAACTTAATTCGTGTTTAGGCTTGTCTGTCTATGTTGTAGCTTCCTAGTAAATAAATTCCATTTCTCACTTTTAACACAAGTTGGCGAGAGGACGAACACAAAAAGATAAATATACAGACGATAACCCTCCACCACATAGAAAGATCGTATTGACTCCCGCATTAGCAAGGATCAGGGTTGTAGAAGGTAAGTGACTGTTTTCAGTGGTTCCACCAGTGTTCTGCAACGAATAACAAGTAGATATTCGATCATTAGCCAAGCACGACACAGCTACGCACACATTTATGCTTGAGAATGCACAGTCTTTCATCACATTTTGTAGGCGAAGCCGCCAAGAGTGTTAGCCTGTCCAAACACAAAAATGGTTGGAAAAACAAAGATATTAAAATGTTTGTAAAGTTGAGTTGATGGTTAGCTTTATCAGGAACTGATTCTTCACACGTTGGAGGAACCTTACTTTCCATACCAATTGCAAAGACCTAGTTACAGAAAGGCTTTCTTGGCTTATTGACTGCTTTTAACACATTCTTTGTGCTTCTCAAACATATGCATGTTTAGACTTTAGTGGCTAAATGCTCTATACCATTTGTTAACAATTAGCAAAAGACTACTACTAACTCTACTTCATTACTTTAAACCACAGTTGTTTACTTGTAAACTTTACATTTTTTTATTGACTTAAAAGCAAACCTGAAACAGCAGCTTGACATTGACAACTAGAGAAGTTTGATACCGAAGATGGAGTATTCTGCATATCTATATTAAATTGTATGCCAGGTAGAGAAGTTTGATACTGAAGGTGGAGTAATACATACAAAAAAATCATAATTATTCGCCGTAAAGGATGACTAGTGGGCGAAGTGAGAAATAACTATACAATGCAAACACTGCTTGGGCTTAATATTCCTTTATAAATCTTGTTTTAGTCAACTTCAAGCCTTCCGAGGACAACTTTTTAGAGGTTTACATAAATTTTGGTTCTGTTTAGTTTAGTTTAGTTAATATAAAGTAGAGACTCCCTTCTGCAATAAGGAGATCAGCATATGTTTCACTTTTATATTTGACTGAACTGGATGGTAAGAACAATAGAATGATGCTTCACCAGTGGGATCTCCACACACACTGTTATACTTCTTTCTGTTCTGCATTTGGGTATCTTAACTATTAATCAAAAGGAAAGTTTCGTCATCATGATATCAGATTCGCAACAAGTTTACATTATATATTGGAGTTTTTGCAATGGTAGGGCGGGGAAAGTACCTTTTTTCTTTAATATCAGGAAAGTATGAAATATTAGGTGTTGTAAGAATCACTAATCGGGACATGAATAGGGGTAAAAAAAATCTTTTAAATCGAGCTTCCAGTAAATGGATATTTAAATAATTAGATTTACTCTGTAGAAGAACATAGAATTTTCTTTGAAGCAACTGGAATGCGCTTTCTCCTGTGCTAAATGAAAAAGACAACGCGACAGACAAACTTCATAACATTTTCAATCACCCAATAATGTTGTCTTAATTTAATTCGTTTAACCAATCATGTCCTAATATATAGGAAACGCAATGATAGGACACACTGAATATATATAGGTGTAATATTTAATAATAGTTTGTGATCAGTTTGTTTCTGTAAATGAATTGTCCCGGTCAAAAGTGATACTTTGGTATCATTGTTAGTAGGAATGCTGATGATCAATTTATTATTAATTAGCATTCTATCAATGCCTAAGTGACTCTAACAAGATGCTGTTTGTTTATTCTTACCTTTTGGGGTTTAGATTAGTATTTGATGCAAGTGTTCATTTATTTTCTAGTCTATACCTATGTTTCTTTAGGTGCTGTTGTGATAAATCTCAGAGTGTAGGTGAAAGAATTGAGTCTGCAGTTTCTTTTTTAAAGAAAAAAATTAAGCCAAACCATTGTTGTTGATATCAGAATTTCTTCATGCTGCTCGTGTTATCGTGTATATGTAGTTTCAACCACAAAAATGAGAGAACCATAAGAATCAATTGGTTGTGCAGTTTTTTGTACAGCAATTCTGCAGATTTTAGACCGCAGAACCATTGGTTTTCATGGTTCTGGCAGAGTTCTAGTTCTCGTTTGAATCGGTGTGTCATATTATACAGATATTGCACATGAAATTGTACATCTGTGTATGTGTGCAATGTATTTTGCACTAGCTAGTTGCTCAAATGTTACAATAATAGAATTGAAAATTATGCATCTTTTGGAATCTAGTATTTAACAGATTCAATGGAGGTAGCAATAACACATTTTCATTGATCTTTAAACCATGAACTATTGAAACACGAAGTGTGATACTAATTATGACCTACAACTCTAGGTTTTGAAATTCCTCTTACTCATTGTTGAGTGGGTAATCAAGGCTATTTTAATACTAATTAAACAGGGTCAAAAAACTATTATCATATACTGTAAATATTTTCTGAGAACTCCTTTATTGCAGTGAGTTTAATCTTTATTGCCCTAAAATATATAATCTGTCAAGCATTATTGACAATCGTGATTACTCTTTCATGTAATTTTGTTGAAACTAAAATGCACAATTAGTCTTTTATCGTCGTATAATTTCAGTCCTGAACCGCAGTAGTTTGCATTGTTTCTGTGAGAGACCAGCGAACTCACAATTTGCTGCAAGATCATGAGTAGTTAAGGAAAGAAACAAGCAAATAGAAGAAACGGGATTCCTGTTTCACATGAAGGCAAAAGTAACATTTTTAAGTGGAGGATTTCGGAAATTATGATCATGTTTGATATAGTGGGGTTGGTCTGAAACAGAAGATCACTAATATAATTACAGGATTTTCTTGTCATACTACTAATTAAGTACATTGTATGTGAAGAGTTACTACTCAATTTTGCAAACTCAAATCCAAGTTGCCGGCAGCGCTCGTTCATGGAACCATGGAGGAATTGTATTGAGACGATAATTTTTATATAAACAAAAATATAAGGCTTAAGATAGAATTAGGTAACTCCTGTTTAAAGCTTCAAGATTCCAATTGCAATCATGTTAGGTTGTTAAATCTATAGATCTAAAGTTATTCCACAAATATATAGCAGTTAGCATATATTGATCTATATGACCAAACTAAACATGTAGTAGATATGTTCTGATCATTTTTAACTAAACTAATGAAACATACTTTAGAGAAGAATCTAGCTTATCTGACCTACATTATACCCTCCAACAACTTCAAAATGATTAAAGCATTCCCGAAACATCTAAGAAAGCAAGGCAAGAACAATAGCTATTCTATTAGCTAACAGTTCTCTGCATACTTGTTATAAAGACTCCCAATGTTAAACTGAAACACATTTTCTGGTAACCAAAGTTCGTCAATTTGAGACTGTCAGCTATATCTGTGCTAGTGTTTAAATTTCTACCATTGAGCATTTTCGTTATGTAACAGTAAGTCTAAAACTAGAGGAGGATATTCGTCGTACTTTTACTGGATTTATCATTTACGTCCATTTTAGATATATTTTACGATGAATAAACATCAGCCGCCAATCAAAAGTTAAGTTCAAGTGGAAGTTACTGGTGAAAATATACCTAGTTGTGAAATGGATTTTAGTTGGTTGACTGAATATACTAGCTAGATTCCATCTGCCTAAAGAAATCAATCATCACTAATACTGAAGATGGTGCAGATATATCAACTCGCCCACTAGATAATACATATTCATGCATGAGCAACAAGTATATAAAGATGTATATAGACTATAGAGCATAACATTTGAAAGAGTGCATCTGCATGGCACTACTGCTGCTTCAATTGAAAAACTGTAGCTGGGAACTGGAATAACTATTACAGAAACTGAAGTGCACCTCACCTTAACCTCAGAAATTCAAATAATATCGTTTTATTTCAATAATTAGATTAATAATCCTAGTAAACTATATTTCTGTTACACAACTAACATATGAAAACTGCAGCTTCAGTAGTTGGTTGCAGGCATATAGTACTGAATGCCATAGCTAGTGAGGAACGCATCTCTGCCTAGTTGACCCTCGTTTTCTTCTTGGTAATATCCTCCGATCTACGTATAAATCACAAACAACATTTTAGAAAACTATATATGCAGCTAGTTACCAAGTAAATTTTTGAAGGTATACAGTGCATACCAAAAGATCATCTTCGTCTTCATATGGGTTATAATTTGCAGTTTTTGGAATCACTACTGGTTCATCATTACGCGCAAATCTTCCACGTATCCTTGGTCGATTGTCAGCTAATGTCTTTCGGCATGCATACTATTATATAATTGAAAAGGGAAGAAGAAGGAACATTAATTTAATGAATAATTCATGTCATTGTCACAAAACAAACTTGATTAAAATTGAACAAAAGGTACCTTAATTGTTTTATTAAAATTTCTTTGTGCGCGCTTTGCTCTGTACCTATGGATCCTCTCTTTCCTCTCTTCTGTACTATACCGTCCCACTTTTGAATATGTCTCCTCCGTGAATGAACTCTCTGTTGCTAGTGGGCTACATGACAATCTTGGCCTCATCTGGCTAGTTTTCAAACTCTAAAATGCACCAAAAATAACAAAAGAAAGGAAATATTTTATTTAGTCAAATTCATTAAAAATGAATAATATTGTTAGCTTAAACCAAACATATCCAATACGCCTCAATTGGAAGTAGGGCCTCGGATTATGACGTAATTTCAAAAGAGTTAAAGTTTCAATACTACAAAAAACGATATAAATGTGTACTAAAGCATCTGGAATTTTGTACTGGATCAACTTGGCTTGGTTCTGTATTTGGGTGGATAAAAGATACGAACGTATTGGTGCATAACAGACATTTAAGATTTTAAAAGAAAACTAACTTGTAAATCTCCAGTGCTGCAAAACCTTCTCATTTGACTATCAGAGAATGAATTGTATTCAGGTGAGCTCAACGCTTGAACTTGAGCGGTAGTAGTGGCATTTAAATTTGTAGAATCCACAAATTTATCTAATGGTTGGAACATGTAACTTGATTTCCCATCAAAACAATTGCTACTAAAGCTTCTTTGCATCCTCTTCACGGGTTCATCGGTACCATACGTAGGAAATGAAGAAGAATAACTTATGTTGTTGTAATCGCATGTTGCCGAGTAGAATGGAAGTTGAGAATCCTCTGTTTTTACAGAGAAGTCTCTGTACTCATTACCCAAGGGTGTTTGACACAGTGAGAGGCCTCCCATTTGATGACTTGGAGGTGATGAAGATAGAAGTGTAGATGCAATTTTGTCAATTTCTTCATCTTGGAAAGTTTTGTCAGTAGTGTAATTATCTTGGAGGATACTCTCAATGGATGCAAAAGAGACATTGACAGGTGAGAATGGATCAGAGTATGTTGAGCCATCAAACATAAAAAGATTAGCAGACATTGCAATTTTGCAAAACAACCTATTGAAACTTTCAGATTCACTTTCTTTCTATATCTATTTACTTGACTTTTTGTGTGTGTTTGGGACAGTAACATCAAATACAACAAAATGTATGTATGCTTAACACAAGTGAAGACACTTAGGGTGGCTTAAAAAATTAAACTAGAGAAGAAGACAAAGAAAACAATCTCGTTATCTATGTTTAACAAGAAGGCTGAGATGAAAGAAAGACATGCAACTACTGACTTGTCCACTTCTGCTATTTAAAGACTAAAGTAGCAGGAATTTGCTCGGAAACCCCTCATCTTTCTGTTTCGTAAATAAAGAAGCATATTTTTCTAAGCTTGATATAAAATGTCCCCCTCTTTGCATTTGTATCTTTACTTTAATTAGAAAAGGACTACATTTATTCTATTTCCTCCTGCATGATGATTTTATTCCATTACTATATGCTTAATTATAAAAATTTAATAATTCTACCTATGTATTGTTTTATTGAGTAATATAATATAATACATTTTTCATTATATACTAAGGGATAACCCACAGGTTTAGATTAAATTATTAATATTACATTTATTAAACTATTAGTTATATTATTTGATCCTAACATTTAAATTTAAATATAAATATACATTTTTCTATTTTAGGTGCATTTAAGTTAAAATTTGACCGCACAATAAAATTATATGACTTATTTATGATGGCATATAAAGTCAAAAAAATTGTAATGTAATTAGTAAAACATGAATTTGAACGTTAGCATCCAGTATCTTATCTCAAATAAAATCAATTATTATGAGACAATATATGTACTAATAATATGAACTATGAAGGATAATTATTATTTATAAAATAGAAAAACCGCAACTAGAGTTCCTTCAGAAAAAAATATAATTGTTGCTTGATAACTTAAATGTGATAACTTAAATGGAGTGTTATTTTAAACTTAGAGTCTTAGACGATCCATGGACACATCTCTTAACGGTTAACACCAGCATCCGCAGATGGTTTAAAAATGGTTCGAAATTATGTATCATTCAAAGTCAGCGGACACGGATGTAATATTAATCTGAAATGTGAAACTCATTTATTCATATTTAACTTATTTAAAATGATTAATAACCCTAATCTTGATCAAACTGATCTTTCAGGAACAATAATATTCTATTTTGGACAATTCCAGAGCTGCGAATGCTATACATGCGTAAATGACCTTTTCATATGCATCTTCTAATGATATCATTAGCTGTTCTCTTATGTGTGAATTACGGACTCAAAAATTAGGTGGAGTCCTGATAATTCTGATTCTAAAATAAGCCGAATTGGTCCAGATACAGTTAATTTGGATAATTTATAAATCCGTCATGGACTCCAAAAGATTATGGTGCATTTAGTAGTAGTATATTACCTTATAAACTGAACATAAGTCTTAAATATTATCGATATGGGATTGAGATATCACAAATTCTCTCACTTAAACTCCTAACATCGTCGTCAGGCCTGAACATATAATTCATATGGCCCATATCGTAACTCTCTAGCCAATGTGGGATAATTACGGATGGTTTCATGTCCCCACCTCCGAATCTCTAACCACTATGGACTAATACAACTAGCCTTCATATCTCCACCTCCGACAACTTGACGCTTCAAACTTTCTAAAGTCGGCTCTAATATTATATTATATGTGACAATTTAGGTCAAATTTCAAAACTCTTTCAAAAACTGGGTCAAGTCCCGATTCTAAGTCCAGAATAAGTCGAAACTGCTGGCCCGAGTGTAGCCAATTTGGATAGTTCACGAGTCTATCACAGACCCCAAAAAATCATGATTTGTTGGTATACTTAATAGTAGTACTTTATCTTATAAACTAAACAGAAGAATCAAATCTTATTAATAATGTGGTTGGGGTGTTGCAATATCATCCCAGAGGAGTATGTTCAATTTAAATTTTAAACCATTTTTTGAATTCTTCAAATCATATATTCAATTTTATTTTTAAAAAGTTTTGTAAAATCTGATGATATCAAAAGTTCATCCATGCATTTTTCTTGTTTGATAGGTTGGCAGATTTTGATATATTTGTTAATGCATTGTATAATCACATTTTGAAGGACTGATAATAATATATGAATTTTAAATACATTTCGTAAATTTTAATTGTTGGCGTGTTTGGACGGAGATGATAACAAAATTTCGTAAAGTCTTTATTTGTGAAGTTTGTAATAAATTATTTTAAATGTCATCCATTCCGGACATATTTTAAAATATTAAAAATATCCTAGCAAATTTATTAAAAATCCAAACATTCGGATACCAACACATTTGAATAGATTTTTAAAATACAAATTGAATAACTAAGATTTTATTGGAATTTTTAAAAATTAGATTGAACATACTAAGATTTTAATGTTTTTTTTTACAAGGAGTAATGTCGAATACCCCGATTTGGTTCTCGAATTTTTTTAACGTTACACGAAATTTGGCATAATATAATTTGTGATCGCATATTTATGCACACGAGGTCTAATCTAATTATAAGTAATGTTATCATTGACGTACGTTATAAATAAGCATTTGGGTAAGATTTTTGGTACCAATTCGGGCTACCTTGTTAGTCATTGAATACAACACAGAGGTGGGTGAATGTGTTTGGGATATTTTTAACTCTTTTTACAACTATTTGGAATGGTAAACAAAGTTGTCTGATTTGTAAAGATATTGTATTTAACAGAATAAACAAAGCATGCACAATAAACACAATATTTTCAAAACTCACTTAACTTTGTATTAAAATTAAGTATATCATGCTACAATCCTCGGTTCCTTGTAAGTAAAGAACTCAACTTTTTTCTTGAGAGAGTTACAAGAAAATCTAGATCTACTTGTTACAACTAAAACAAAGGACCAGTATTTACTTTATAAATTAGTAAACACAGGTTTACACAGCATGGAATATGATGTACTAAACCCTACTTTAAGTTATCTCTAAAGCTTTCCATTTCTGGCTTAGTGTATCTTTGCAAATCGTGTAAGTCTGTGACTTTCCTTTGTCAGTTAATCTTGGTTTTTGATCTTGCACTCTTCAAGCTGCTTTTGTAGTCTTTTCAATCTAAGTGATTAGATCGTTTGTTGATTGATAATCTTAAATATTTAACTCGTCTGCATTCTGTACTTGAGGTTCATATCGAGATCTCCATTATGTTGTATAGAGAACTGACATATCGATAAGTATAATGGCTTATCGAGATCTCTTAGTTCTCTATAAGTGTCTTTGACTTGTCGAGGTCTCTGAGTTCTCTATAAGTGAACTTGGCTTGTCAAGGTCTCCAAAAGTCTGCATGTAGAAATGACTTGTTGATATCACTGAGATCTCTAATGAGAAAATTGACTTGTCGATATCTCCAATCCCCTTTCTCTAATGACACCTTTCTTCTTAGAATCCCCTTCTCCCTCCTTCCTGTTTCTTTTCCCATCTCCCTTCTTGTCATCTTGACCTCTTCTCTTTTCATACACCTTGCTTCCAGCTGCCTTAGAGGATTGACTTGGATTTGAGTCAGAAGGTTTTTGATCATCTTTCTTCTGCTCATCATCATCCAAATCATTCTTAGTGTTGATTTTTGTTTGAGGCAACATTGTTTCAGCATTTCTTAAGTATCTCCCCGGAATCTTTATCATCTCAATGTCCTCAACTGTCTTGTTCTTCTTAGTCTTCAAACCAGTCTCAATGATCATCATCAGCTTCTTATTTGCCATGACACATTGCTTTGGAATTTGAAAATATTTGTAATGTTTGGCAGTTGGACAGATGTATGCCACTTCATTGCTTGGATGTAGATATGATTCTGGAAAAGCAGCTATTTGAGCATTCTTCAATTCAGTCAGCAAGAGAGTGTCTTCAGGAATCACTATGTTTACTTTGTTAATCAGAATGTCCAGTTCGGATGCCCTCCTTGATGTGAGAAAATTAATGCACACCTGTAAACATCTATCCACACCAGAGTCATTTATGTTGACCACAACTCTCTTTTCCTTGACACCATCTTTGGTTAATACCATAATCACCCTTAAGAAGTTAATAGTCCTGTCCAAAGTTTTCTTGTATGTGAAGTGATTGTTGGATAGAGATTCCCTGAGAGCCTTTAGCAGTTGTTCAAGTTCATTGCTCAGACTTGGCCCCTTAGCTGCATGGATTAGCCTCTCCATCCCAACATCAACTTGTTGTTCATGATCCTTTCCCTTAGCTTTGGCTAGTTCCATTTCCTTAATTTTCTTGATTTGAAGTGATGATTTTAGCAAACTTTCATATACCCCCTAGTCTTGGTAGCAGGCAAGATGAAAGGTGAAGATATTTCAGGCCTCACAGCTTCAGGCAGGGCTGGTAATGGAATGTTGAGTGCACCCATGATAGCTCCCAAAAAAACTGAATTCTGCATTTGTAGATATTTATGGGATTCTACCAGGGTTTTAATGTCAACCTGTTGACTCTGCACCAAAGCTGTGAGTTGAGAGACTTGTTTTGTGAGTGAGTCATTGGAGTCTTGAAGAGTACAGACTTGCTGTTGAAGAGATTGGATCTGTTGATTTATAGAAGTGGAGATTGGCTGTTGTGAGCTAGAAGGCATAGGAGTAACAAATGTGTCTTGGACAGACTCCACCCTCCATTAACAGAGCTGAGGGCTCATATCTGCTTTGATGAAGTTGATTCAACTTGAGTCTAGTGTCATTTGAATTTGTAATATGCTGTTGAACCACCTCATGCAGAGCCACAAATGATTGCCTTAGATTTTTTATACTTGTATCCACTCCAGTAGATCAAATCTTGCCATCTGTTCTGCAAAGGTGCTAAATCTTGATTTGATCTCTACTTGTGAAGGGATAATTGATGTGGATCTCTCCACAAATAAAGGAAAAATAAGAAAAAAAGGGATAAGAAAAGAAAAGGATATTTCAAAAGAACACGATCAATCCAGAAACGTGAACTTTGAATCTCAAATTGCTTGGATCAATCCAGAAACTAAGTAATTCGAATCTAACCTTCAAAACAATCCAGTAATTGAAGTTTAGAGGAAAGAAAAACTACTCATAGTTTATCTCAAACAAAAGCTTTATATCATCCATTGTCTCCCTTAAAAGATTACATGTGAGGGGTATTTATAGGCTTAGACAATAACTCAAACCCAATAGGATTCCAAGAGAAATTCAATATCAGCTTGAATTAGCCAATATCTAAATCCTTCCAGGAAACAAATTTAAAAACCAAACCCGAATAGAAAAAAGATAAAAACCAAATCCAAATAGAAAAATAAAGTCCTAAGTGCTTAAAACATGAAAAACCCTTTCAAGTGAAAGGTAAAAACTTGCAAGCAAAATTCTAATTAATAATTATACAATAATCAGCTACTTGTCCAACTTCATGCATTGCTCCTTTATTCCTTGTTGTCCAAGTAAGGTTCATAACCCATCTTTGCATCCTCTCCAATTGAAAATCACAACGAGTACACATAGCCAAATCCCAATTAACATATTCATTCTTTGATCCTTATCATTCTCCTCTTCTTTGAAAAAAACTCGTCCTCGAGTTCTAAAGTATTTAAGAATAAACACACAACGAGATGATTTCTCGTAGAACTTGAAAGTTTTGAATTGCAATTCCATGACCAGTATCTTAGGAAGTAAACTCGAAAGAATAAGATAGTTTGTTGAGATAGGTGCATTCAACAAGTTCTCTACCCCTACAAAATCAACGTGTTCCATGATGATGATGTTGTTTTCCTTATACACAACCTCTTTAGTTTGGAACATATCATCGAGTACCTTTTTCTCTTCAACCATGTCACGACACACAAGTTTAAGAGATGTATCTATTTGATTTTCTTCAACAACCAAGACTTTATCATCATGTGACTTTCTTTCTTCATACTTCTCTATTATAGCTTCTTTTGTAACTGGTTCATCCTTTTCATCGAAACTTGATGTAGTCGCCACACTTAACACCTGGTAATCAACAACAAGATCCATAACATTCTCCACACTGACCAAGTCTTCTTCTTTAATTTCTTCTGAAAGAGTGAACTTGTGAAGGGAAGACTTCAATTTCTCGTCTTTTTGAAAAGATTCAAATTCCAAAGCAAGATTGCATATATCATTAAACGAGATATATGGACTTGATTTAACCTTTTGATAAATAGGCAAATTCAATCCACGAATAAATATTCCAATTTTCATTGTTTCCGTCTCCTCCAAGTCACAAATAAGGCGCAATCTATAAAATTCAGAAGTATACTCAGAAACACTCATAGTACCTTGAGAGAGGGATGTCATCTTCATTATACATTCGAATTTATAATGCAAAGGAATATATTTTGCACGAAGTTTCTTCTTCAGAGATGTCCAAGTCATAATGTTTTCTTTTCCAGATCTAACTCTTTTTGTGTTTAGATTATCAAACCACAAGCCTGCTTTCTTTGTAAGTTTAAGCGCTGCAATCTTGAATATTCGCATCTCAGTCCAACCTGTATAAGCAAAAATCTTGTCGACTTGTGTAACCCATTCAACAAAATCATCTATGCTACCCAAACCTGTAAAATAACAAGCTCTATACCAGGATCATAGACTTCATCACTATCTTTCACCTTAACTAAAATTTTATAAAATTCATCAAACCTCGATTCCGTTGAATTAGTAAGCTTTTGAGTACGTTTATCAATCTCATCCAATTTTCCAAGTAATTTTCTGAGCAATTCATCTGTAGCCATAAGAAAAATCTAATTTTTTTTATGAATAGTACCGTGAACAGTATTGATAAATAGTGCCCGTGAACAGTAACTCGTGAACAGTGCCGATGAACATTATTCGTGAACAGTGTCCCGTGAACAGTGCTCGTGAACAGTACTCGTATACAGTAATTTTTTTTGAAACATAGATCTCCCAACAATTAAGAAATTGGAGAAGAAACCTTGGCTCTGATACCAAATTGATGTGGATCTCTCCACAAAGAAAGGAAAAATAAGAAGAAAAGGGATAAGAAAGGAAAAGGATATTTCAAAAGAACACGATCAATCCAGAAATGTGAACTTTGAATCTCAAATTGCTTTGATCAATACAGAAACTAAGTAATTCGAATCTAACCTTCAAAATAATCCAGTAATTGAAGTTTAGAGGAAAGAAAAACTACTCATAGTTTATCTCAAAACAAAAGTTTTATATCATCCATTGTCTCCCTTAAAAGATTACATGAGAGGGGTATTTATAGGCTTAGACAATAACCCAAACCCAATAGGATTCCAAGAGAAATTCAATATCAGCTTGAATTAGCCAATATCTAAATCCTTCCAGGGAACAAATTAAAAAACCAAACCCGAATAGAAAAAAGACAAAAACCAAATCCAAATAGGAAAATAAAATCCTAAGTGCTTAAAACAAGAAAAACCCTTTCAAGTGAAAGGTAAAAACTTGCAAGCAAAATTCTAATTAATAATTATACAATAATCAGCTACTTGTCCAACTTCATGCATCCCTCCTTTATTTCTTGTTGTCCAAGTAAGCTTCATAACCCATGTTTGCATCCTCTCCAATTGAAAATCACAACGAGTACACATAGCCAAATCCCAATTAACATATTCATTCCTTGATCCTTATCAATAATCTCATCCATCTTCTCCCTCACCAGTTTTCTGATTTTGTCTTGATAACCAGTCAAAGTCACTTATAGTGCTTTAACAAAGAGGTGAAAAGCTTTGATTTGAGCCTTATAGATTTCATTGACTGCATCATATACTTCCTGTGGAGTGAGGGTCTTGGCATTACTCCCTAGAATGGTGACATATTCCTCCCTGAACCTGGCCAAGACCTCATCCATTTCCAAAGTAAAATCCTTGGAGAGCCAAGCATCCACATTGCCATCCTGCTCAGCTTCATTCACTATCTTCTGTTTTTACTTCTCAACATCTTCATTATAGGAGAGCAGAACGGTCTGACAGTCTTGATTGGACATATTTGTAGTAAGCAGGTGTTGTGTGATGTTTGAAAGGCCAGAAAGTTGTTCAACCAGAAGGTCATCTATGATGTTTGGTTGGGATTGAACATTATGTAGCCACTGTTAAATTAGGTGAGAGGGTTGTTGTGTGGGGTTGGATGTTGAAGGAATGTTTGTAGGGTTTGAGGTGGAGGGTTGGGGTTCTTGAATATCACCTGTGACAGAAGCCACAGTTAGACTTAAAGTAGAAACTGTGGTTGTGACAGTGTGTTGTTCATCAACTATGGGAACCTCCAATTGAATTGGAGGGGATTTGACCAGGTTACTGTCATGTACCATGGCCTCAAACCCTTTCTCATTTTGCAATGATCTAGCACTTGAATGTGTTAAACTTGCCTCCCCAATAGCAGGATCATTGGAAATTGAACTCCTAGCTTCAATTGTGAGTGCAATTTCAGCTAGGGTTTTGAGGGGAGTTGTTCCTGCAAAAGGAACCTCCAATTGAATTGGAGAGGATTTAGATAGATCTCCCTCAGAAGTACTACTCTCAAACTTTACAACATGTAAAGGTTGATTTACACATGAAGGTGCATTTAAAACCACCACAGGGTCTTCAGTAAAAACTGATGAAACCCATGTGGTTGTGTTGGTGTCATCAAGGTCTACCCCAGAGTATAGCCTCTCACCAACTAAATTTGGGTCATGGGTGGTGAGCACAGTCTCTTGAACCATGTCATATGATGTTGGCAACACTTGAGAATCAGATTCAAGTGTTTGATTGAATGAAGAAGAAATTTGAGAGATTAGATTTTGAATTTCAGAGTTGAGTGTTAGCAACCCCCCCTGAATAGATGAGGGAGCCTCAAAAGATGTGCTTTGTGTGTGTGCCATCCTTATTTCTTCTTTCATACACTTGAGTTTGCTCAAGTGTTGGTGGAAACTCTTTACAAAGCGCATTAGGGTGAATGCTTTTTTCAATACAGACATCCTGTTGAGAGGATGCCTCTAAAGTCTGTTTAATTCCCTTTTGTACAACTGCATCCTGTTGGAAGGGTGCGGAGGTGGTCAATTGAGTGGTCAACTAAGCTTTCTTAACCTTCTATGTTTTTCTGACCAGGTGAGACTCAGGTTCCGTGTTATCATCACCACTCTCACAAACTACTTTCAAAGGTGCTTGTTTCCTCTTCTTTTTACTCACTTCAGCCTTTTGAGAGGATGAAGTGGTTGGTTTCCTAGCTTCAAGTGGTACAGAATGAAGGGTCTCAATTTGGGAAGGCCCCTGTTGGTTGTCCTGCATTTATTCTTCTACAGGGACAGGAGCCATGACTAAACTAGATGTTATAGCACTAGACCTCATGTCAGGCATAGGGTAATGATAGGTCCTAAATTTCTAAATCATAAATGGAGTCATTTTGAGATCTACCTTCACCCTGTTCTTTGTAATAAGTGAGCCAAATAGAACTTTAGACACTTGTTTACAGTTGCCTATTAGTGTTCTATTTATACCATTAAGTAAATGAATATCTTTAACTTTATGATTCAAAGTGGACATTATAAACCTAGGAAAGAAGATTTCCTTACCTCTTATAGCTAAGGGCATTGTGAGCCTGGTGCTAAGTTCTTCCGGGATCAATAAGCTCACATTTACAAAAATTTAACAAACCCCTTGAAACTGTCAGGAGCTTGATTAGCATCTGTAAAAGCGAGATAGTTGGTTCCTTCCTTAGGAATTGCAACTCTAACATTGTTTAGTGCCATTTTAGAGGAGTAGATTTGAGTGGGTAAGAAAAATTAGAGAGAAAGAGTTTGAAACGAGAGAGAGCGGTTGAGAATTGGAAAAATTAGGTCACTTAGAGATCTCGAAGGCGTAAGGATGTGTATGTCGAGATGTCTGGGTATTTATAGTAAAAGGTAAATGACTTATCGAGAACTCAAAATAAACGTTTGGAATTTGCTTATTGAGAAGTCATATTGAGAGAATAGATACATATCGATATGTCATTTTCCTGACTCTTATCGAGAACTAGAAAATGACTTATCGGGATGTCAAATAAATACCCAGTTTGTCCTAAATGGACTGAATTGTTTCCAATTTTTATTTGAATAAATCAAAATAAAATCAGAATGAATTTATCAAAATAATTTTACTAAAAAAATTTATTAAAACAAATTATCTCAGTTCTAAGTTGTTGATAAGTCTAACATTTATACTTTTAGAGAACTCTGTGAGTTAACACTAATAGAGATCTCTACAATAACTTATCGAAAAGTCATAACAAAGCTTGTCGAGAAGTCTTTCGAGAAGTCAGAAAAATGACTTATCGAGATCTCACTCGAGAAGTCTCAAAATGGCTTGTCGAGAAGTCAATTAGACTTATCGAGAACTCAGTTCTCTATATACTTTTGTTCTTATTGATTCTGTCTTGTGCTAATTTCATATATTAAAAATATAAATTAACATTTAGGCAGTTTTCTCAGAATTGAAAATTTTCAAGCTAAATTTTGAATTTTGAAAAAATAAATATACAGAGATTTCTGAAATATTTATAACTCATATTTCAGCTAATTTCCAATTAAATCAAATTAATTTTGATTTATTAGAAATCTATCTGCTACAAAACATTAGCTGAGTTCTTGCCTTTAAGATGAAGAATTGAGCATACCAATTTCACCTACAAGTCTAGTGAAAGTTGCTTCATCCAAAGGTTTAGTAAAAATGTCAGCTAACTATTTTTCTGTTGGAACAAAAATGAGCTCAATGGTACCATTTGCAGCATGTTCTATAATAAAATGGTACCTTATATCAATGGGATTTGTTCTAGAATGATTAACTGGATTAGCCACAATAGATATAGCACTAGTATTGTCACATATAATAGGAATTTTCTGTAACACTAGGTCATAATCCATTAGCTGATTTATGTATTTGGCC
Organism: Apium graveolens; assembly: GCF_009905375.1. NCBI lineage: Eukaryota > Viridiplantae > Streptophyta > Magnoliopsida > Apiales > Apiaceae > Apium > Apium graveolens. The sequence continues at coordinate 25,538,937 of NC_133652.1, forward strand.
TCAATTGTGGAAGTTGACACATATTGTTATTTCTTGCTATACCAGGATACAAGTCTTTGTCCAAGAGACTGACAGTTTCCACTAGTGTTTTTTCTGTCAACCCTGCATCCAGCAAAATCTACATCTGTGTATCCAACAACTTCAAATCATGTTCCCTTAGGATACCATAATCCCAAGTTTGGAGTCCCCTTTAAGTATCTGAAAATTCTCTTCACATCCATCAAATGTGATTATTTTGGATTGCCTTGAAATCTTGCACACAAACATGTTGCAAACATAATGTATGGTCTATTAGCAGTCAGATACAGCAAAGTTCCAATCATTCCTCTATAACCTGAAATGCCTAAACTTTTTCCTTTCTTATCTTCATCCAACTTAGAAGCTGTAGACATAGGTGTAGATGCAGGTGAACAATCGACCATACCAAACTTCTTTAATAGATCTTTAACAAACTTGGTTTGGCCGATGAAGATTCCATCACTTTTTTGACTGACTTGAAATCCAAAAAAGTAACTTAACTCTCCCATCATACTCATTTCATATTCACTCTGCATGAGTTTTGAGAATCTTTGACATAATTTTTCATTAATAGAGCCAAAAATGATATCATCCACATAGATCTGAACTAGGATCATATCACCACCATGTTGCTTGTAGAAGAGAGTCTTATCAATAGTTCCTCTAGTGTATCCATGTTTAAGCAAAAATTCTGACAGTGTATCATACAATGCTCTAGGCGCTTGCTTTAATCCATATAGAGTCTTGAGTAATTTGTACACAAAGTTGGAAAATATGGATCTTTAAAGCCAGGTGGTTGTTTCACATAAACTTCTTCTTTCAACTCACCATTGAGGAATTCACTATTTGCATCCATTTGATATACCTTAAAATTTGAGTGTGCAGCAAATGCAAGAAAGATCCTTATTGCTTCCTCCTCCTGTGAGTAGCCTTTTGCAACCAACCTTGCTTTGTTTCTAGTGACAATCCCATTTTCATCCATTTTATTCCCGAACACCCACTTTGTTCCAATTACACTTATGTTCTTTGGTGCAGGAACTAACTCCTAAACTTTGTTTCTTTCAAACTGATTTAGCTCATCTTGCATAGCAGATATCCAATCAGGATCAAGTAGAGCTTTCTCAGTTTTCTCAGGCTCAATTTGTGAAGAAAAGCATGCATGTAGACATTCATTAGTAGTTGCACTTCTAGTCCTTACTCCAGCATCCGGATCACCAATAATTGCTTCTCTTGTGTGACTCATATTCCATTTTCTGGTGTGAGTTTATTGACTTGAATTTTCTGCATTTTCTTCATCATTGACATGACTTGCAGAACTTTCTCCTCTTTCTCCCCCTGAGTTTGTGCTATCAAATTAAGGTGTTTGAGATGAGCTTCCATTTTCATGATTCACTTGTTCAGTTGACTCTTCATCCATTTTGTTGCTTGTATTAACTTCAGTTTCATCTTCAGAATCACAATCAATATTAAGATTTTCAAATTTAAGGGCATCGACTTCATTTTCATCAAGACATTACAAGCCCGGACACTTGTCATCATCAAAAGTCAAATCTGTGATTTCCATAATTTTCTTTTGTTCAAGCACATAGACTTTGTAGGCAGTTCTCTCCAATGAATATCCCAGAAAAATTGCTTCAAAAATCTTAGAGTCAAATTTTCCCACATATTCAGAGTTGTCTTTCAAAACATAACACTTGCTTCCAAACACATGAAGATACTTCACAGTAGGCTTTCTTTTAGATAGGACTGAGTAGGGTAATTTGCCAAGATTCTTGTTAATGAGATATATGTTTTTAGTATAGCATGAAGTATTGGCATCTTCTTCCCAAAAACTTATTGGTAATTTGGCATCATGCACCATTGTTCTAGCAGCCTCTACTAGTGTTCTATTCTTTCTCTCAACTACCCCATTTTGCTGAGGTGTTCTAGCAGCTGAGAATTCTTGAACAATGCCCTTGTCTTTGCAGAATTCAGTTAAAGTTGCATTTCTGAATTCTGTGTCATTGTCACTTCTCAATCTTTTCACACAATTTTGATCTTCGGATGCTTCTCAATCTTCTTGATATGTTCAATTATGATGTGTGGAGTTTCATCCTTAGAATGCATAAATTCTACCCAAGTGTATCTTAAGTAGTCATCCACCATCACAAGTGCATATTTCTTCCTTGAAATTGATAAGACATTAACTGGTCCAAATAAGTCCGTGTGAATAAGTTGCAAAGGTGCACTTATGGAATTCATAATTTTACTCTTGTGACTTGACCTTTTCATTTTGACTTTTTGACACGCCTCACAAACTTCATTTTGAGCAAACTCCAAATTTGGCATATCTCTCAGTAACTCCTTTTTCACCAGGGTGTTGATTGCCTTGTAATTCAAGTGAGAGAGCTTTTTATACCACATATTGCTTTGCTCTACAGATGCCTTGGTGTAGAAGCAACAAATTCCTTTCTTATTTGCTGAGTGTAAATCTGCAACAAACAGGCTTCCCTTTCTTACTCATTTCAGAACAACTTCACTAGACTTTTTGCTGATGATTAAGTATTCTCCTTTGTCAAAAGCAACATTAAATTCTCTATCTGTAAATTGAATGACACTTAGGAGATTCACTTCCAAACTAGCAACCGGTGTTACATCTTCAATGATAATATTTCCAGAAATTAACTTGCCATATCCCATTGTGAAACCTTTGTTGTTGTCTCCAAAAGTCACTAATGGGCCAGCCATCTCCCCAAACCGTGATAGCAGGGCCTTATCACCTGTCATATGTCTTGAGCATCCACTATCTATGATCCATATGACTTTCTTCATTTTACCTTGCACACAATGAGGATTAAGTGTGTTTAGCTACCCAAGCAGTGTTAGGTACTTTCTTCTTGTTAACAGAATTTGTAAAATTAGAATGAGTTGATTCAGAAAGAATGGTGTTCATTGATTGATTTGAATGTTCCCTTCTAGCTGCATACCCAATATTGACTTCTTTGAGGTCTACTCTCAGCTTGTGACAATTTATCATCACTTTTATATTGCAAGAAATGCAATTAAACTTATCACAGAAGGAGTAAGGATCTTCAGTCTTTGCTTCATTATATTTACATGCTCCCAATCTTGGCTCACTAACAGCCTTTTTATAAAGGTGAGTTAGATGATTTGTAGAGCCACATTTCTGACACTATTTCCTAGGAGCATTTGCAACAAATGCAAAGTTATTGCTCTTGTTTATCCCAATCTTTCCATTTATGTTTTCTTCTTCTTTCCTGCATTCTCAGTCTTAACCTTTTTGATTGGCTTCTTGGGGGTTTGATCCACCATGGGCTTCTTCTCAGTTTTAGGAGGTGGAGTTGTTTATTTGCATTTCTTTTCATTATCCTCATCAGCAAGTTCTTGCTTTATGATCAACTCCTCTTCACTGAAATTTACTTCATATGCTTTGAACAGTGGTGAACCAACCTTTCTCAGCATAGCTGGGACATCTTCATTTACAGTTGTTTTTCCCTTGTCACCTTCAACTTTCTTGTTGTTGTTCAATGCATCATAATCCAAGCCAATAGCTATGTTAGCACATGGCTTGTTCTTCCCATGGTACTGACAAACTAGTTGAGATGCATTTCTGAATGATTTGAGTTTCACCTCATTCTTCTCTAGCTTCTCCCTTAACACAACTTCTATCTCAGTAGCATACTTTGGCTTGTTCTTTAGATAGTCATTTTCTTGCTTGACAGTTTCAAGCTCAACAAGCTCCAGTTCCAGATTTTGTTTCTCAATCTCAAGCTTCTCATTTACTTTAGACAACCTACTCACTTCCTCAATAGCTGCCACCATGCTTGTGTGTATGTGAAACATCTCTACACTCATCTTTTCAACAGTCTCCTTATATTGACTAGCATTTAGTAGTAAGAGTTGGTACCTCTGTTTTTGATGAGGATGACTCCCCTTTCTCCATGGCCATGAGTGCATAGTTTCCAAACTTCTCATCTTCATCATTATCATAATCATCACAACTCTTTCCTTATGCAATGTAAGCTTTTCTAGATTGTTTTTTCAAGAGAGCTTCATATTTAGCCTCCAATTCCAAATATGCTTTATCCTTTTTCACTCTCTTCGGCTTTCTACATTATGTGGCAAAGTGGCCCAATTCATCACAATTGAAGTATCTTATTTTTTATATGTCAACAGATCCAGTTTTGTAGCCACTTTTGCCAACAGAGTTGTACTAAGCTTTTTTTTTTCCAGCCGATGTCCTTGTTCAATGTCTGTCTTTTGTTCTTGAAGAACTTTGGCTTCTTTACTTTAATATTAGAGAATTTTCTTGCGAGGTAAGCCATGGATTGATCCAACTCATCCAAGGTATAGAACTCATCTTCTTCAAGTTCCAAAATGACTTGCTTCTGTGGCTCCTTGTTCTTTTGCTCAACACTTGAGACAGTTGGAGTCTGGAATTCTTGTTCATCATCAGATGAATTACAATCATTAACAACTAGTGCACTTGAACCATCAACAATGTGCCCTAAACCAACTCTTAAAGATTTTCTTTAAATCATTTCCAATTCATAGGTTTTTAAAATACCATATAAAACTTCCAATGTCATTCTGCTCAAGTCTATCCCTTCTCTTATAGTTGAATTTTTTGTTCTAGATGGTCTGGAAGGGTGAGCAAAAATTTCAAGTTGACCTCCTCAGTTTCATAGTACTTGTCATGAAGCTGCAAGTCATTTATCAGTTTATTGAATCTTTCAAAAACTTCAGTTATACTCTCCTTTGGTTTAGCCATGAAACCCTCATACCGAGACACCAGTATTCTCCTTTGGTTGGATCCAACTTCATCTATACCTTCACACAAAATTTATATTTTCTCCTAGATCTGGTTGTGTCACAATTGACAATATTATTGTACATGACATTGTCAAGTGACTCTATCAGAATTAATTGCAGACCACTGTCAAGAGAGACCTTTTCTTTCTCAATTTCTGTGTATTTAGAAGGATCTTTAGGACCATAGTAAGCTGGGATGACCATATCTCCATCTGAAAGACTCTTCAATCCTTTCCATAGGAATAAAAGGTCCATTCTTCAGAATCTGGATGTACAGGGGGTTGGCCATCCTTAGAAACATCATCATCTTTTTCTTCCATAGTGTGTAGTTAGTCTTATCAAAGGTTGGTATCTTTATACTGCTTATCTTTTATGTATTCAGTCTTCCAAGATCTTGATCTGTTTACTTTCAGATTTTACTTTGATACCACTTGTTAGTTATTGAATACAACACAGGGGGGTGAATGTGTTTTGGATATTTTTAACTCTTTTTACAACTATTTGGAATGGTGAACAAAGCTGTCTGATTTGTAAAGATATTGTGTTTAACAGAATAAACAAAGCATGCACAATAAACACAGTATTTTCAAAACTCACTTAATTTATATTAAAATTAAGTATATCTTGCTACAATATTGGGTTCCTTGTAAGTAAAGAACTTAGCTTCTTTCTTGAGAGAGTTACAAGAAAATCTAGATCTATTTGTTACAACTAAAACAAAGGACCAGTGTTTACTTTATAAATTAGTAAACACGGGTTTACACAGTATGTAATATGATGTACTAAACCCTACTTTAAGTTATCTCTAAAGCTTTCCATTTCTGGCTTAGTGTATCTTTACAAATCGTGTAAGTCTGTGACTTTCCTTTGTCAGTTAATCTTGGCCTTTGATCTTGCACTCTTCAAACTGCTTTTGTAGACTTTTCAATATAAGTGATTAGATCGTTTTTGATTGATAATCTTAAATATTTAACTTGTCTGCATTCTGTACTTGAGGTTCATATCGAGATCTCCAGGTTGTATAGGGAACTGACACATCGATAGGTATAATGGCTTATTGAGATCTCTTAGTTCTCTGTAAGTATCTTTGACTTGTCGAGGTCTCTGAGTTCTCTATAAGTAAACTTGGCTTGTCGAGGTCTCCAAAACTCTGCATGTAGAAATGACTTGTCGATATCTCTGAGATCTCTAATGAAAAAAATTGACTTGTCGATATCTCCAATCTTCATATCTTCATTTTGACTTGTTGATATCTTTGAATTCTCTATATGCAAAATGACTTGTCGATATCTTCATATCTTTATTTAACTTGTCGATATTTCTGGGACTTCTCTATAAGCCAATTTGGACTTCTCGATAAGTCATTATGGAGTTCTCGAATGACTTCTCTATATGACTTGATCTGTGGCTTGTAGATATCTTGACTTAGAATATTTTTCCTAAAACAAATTTATTCAACTCCAAGCTTCTTCACCTTTTCTCTGAGGCATGATCTTGTTGATCTTCTTCCAGATTTTATTCTTAGGCTTGAGACTGTTTACAGAAAAATACTTCAGTCTGATCTTTGACATTTTTACAGACTCGGGTAATACAATACAAATATAGATTTAGACTATCATACAACTAAATCTTAGTATTGTCAATATGACTTAGTCTTGTTATAGTACAGGCATGACTTGCACAACATTCCTAATATTTTCTTTTACAAGATAGATGTTAAGGTCACAAAAACTGTTCCAAAAATTATTCAAAAATGTTTAGCAGTCCATATATTATTGGTATTCTCTCATTAACGATATGGATCTCGTGTGTGTGTGTGTATAGGGAGTTGGTCAAATGAGAACTTCCACTAAATCTCAACCACAGCTTTTTAGTATTTACTTTCAATCTAGAACACACATTTTAATTTAGTATTTTTTATTATACTTCATCTCTCTCTTTACCCACCACCCCTACCCCTCCGTTCATGCCCCCTCCGCCGCCTTATCGCCATTGCCTTTGCTCTGCCAATCGGATCCATTATTTCTGCCCTTCTCTCTTTCTCTCTCTAACCCATCTCCACCAAATCTATCTCTCTCTCTCTCATACATAAACATAAGCATACATATATATACTTTAACTTCAGATCTGCTGCCGTTGTTCTATCAAACCCGTTGTCACCGCTCCTCTACCGCCCTCTCGCTCTCTTTAGCTCATAAATCAATGCTCCGATTTATGCAATTTTCAGATCTACTACTTAATATCGTTGGTAATTTTTGTGAAATTCTGATGATTCTTTTCAATTTTTACTGATTTGCGTTCATTTTTTTTATGAGTTTGGGTATGATTTTGATGGTCGAAATTGGAATCGCTGAGGGGATATAGTGGTTGGACGTGGTGGATGAATCAATTGGAATTGTGGTGCTTGTGATTATTTTAACATTAAATTTTGATAATTTTTATGTGAATTGAGTAGTGATTTCCGTAAAATGTTCGTGGTTTATTGGTCTTGATCGGAGGCAGTGACCGGATGTTGTGATTTCTGTTTTCCGGTGGTGATTTCTTATTTTGACTCCGATGATTTTTTGTTTGACGGTGGTGATTTTCATTGGTCGCCGGAGTTGGTGGTGTTAGCCGGAAAAGGTGATGGCCGTAAATGGTAGTTGACGGTGGCTGTTGTTGATGTGTGCCTGAATTAGAAAGAAGATAATGAAATATTAAAATAATAAATATTAAAATGAATGGTGGGAGATTAATATAATGTATTTAAATGATTGGATATGATTAGATCTCATATCTAACACAAATATGGATTCTCATTTGAGTAAGACCAGGGGCGGAACCAGGAATCTAACATGGGGGGACCAAATTGATAGAAGTAGAAAACATACTGGTCTATTTGAGATGCACACGCCTTTATTTGATTAAATAAAATGAATCAATAATATCGTCAATAAAAATGGTCTCCGCAATCTCCTTTTCAATATATAGTAAAAAATAATCTCTGAGAAACTCATCTTTCATTCGATTTCGAAGGCATGTTTTCATAATTTTCATAGCTAAAAAAGCTTGTTCAGATGTTGAAGTAGATGCAGGAAGAGTCAAGACAAGCCTTAATAGTCTATTAACTATTGGACATATGTCAGCTTTTCCCGTGGTTACCAATCCATGACATAAATCACCAAGAGTAAATAGATTCTTCAAATCTGGATAAACGTAAACATTTAATCCATAATGTTGTAGTTCATACTTTAAATGGATTTTTTCATCTCCCAAAAAATCTTCTGGATAAAAAATTTCAACTGGCTTGTAAATTTTCTCTATATTGAAAGACTTCTAATCATCCCTAGGATTTAGTGATGCACTTAAAATAAGAAGCTCGGTCATTTGCTCGCTACACCTATTGTTTAACTCCTGCAATTATTGGTCTATGGCAGCTGTAAAGATTTCTACTTTGCACTTTCCATGCAAAAACATGTAAAAGTTCTTTTTGGATTTTTGGTGAAGTATATTTGGCATTTTTTGGGGCTTTGTCTAAAATAATTTTTTCTACTTGAGGATTGTATGAAGCCAAAAAATTCAGCATCTCAAGAAAATTACCTTGATTATTTGAGTTGCAGCTTTCATCATGCCCTCTGAATGCACAAGCTTGGAATGTTAACCACTTGATTGAATCTATTAATATTTTAAGATGCATTCTATTTCGTTTGATTTCTTTTGCTTTTTGTTTCTCTACTATCTTCTCCAAGTGACATGGCTTTTTGAGATTATAATAACATTTGGCCGCGAAATTATGAGTTGAATTAGAACAATCTCTTTTCCCAATATGACATCTAAAAGCACAATCTTTTCTATTATTTATTTTCCTCCAAAATGTTAAACCCCTTGACAGTAAATGTACTGGAACCACACATTTCTAATGGATTTTTAGCAAAAAGAAAATAATAAAAATAGTATGCTGCATCTTTTTCTGGTGAGTGCTCTAATCAAGGAAATTTCTCAAACCAACATTTTTGAAATCGAGGGGGGTGAAATTCTGGACCCAAGAAAGGATAAACTTGCACAGGTTGATATGGACCAAGATCAATAAATGCCCTCATAATTAAATCTTTTTAATTTGGATCATAAGTCTCAATTTGTTTTCGCAAATCAGGATCATGTATCAATGAATTAAAATCAATACTTTCATCAATATTCTTAGAGTCAATACCTTTATTAACATCATGTTGCTCAGAATTTTTGTTTGTCCGGGCAAAAATTTGAGGCTCGACTCTATGATCTACATCTCCAGTGACTTCAACCGAGGCAGCGGTAGGAGTATGTTGTGTTTCATTTTCGTAAATAGTTTGCTTCTTCTTGGGTTGAAAATATGATATAATTTATTTTCTCTTGCTCATATTTATTGATGAGATTCAAAGAGAGGGAAGAGATAGAGAGGTGAAATTAGGGATTGTAAATACGTGTCTGATGACTCTATTTATGAGCCATATATTTAGGAGGAACTTCTCTTTATTGATACTTTAATTTTCCAACCTTTTACAAGTGAGGCAATAGCCTTCTATTTATAGGGAGTCCTTAACGGGCTTGCTTTAACGAGATGGGCCTACATTCTATCTCTTTGGGCCTTATTACACATTATATAACTTATTTCCTATTTCCTATTCTTCTTGCCCCAATATTTGTCACGAACGAACGATTTGCAATATCGTTTAGATTTGCTGCTTTATTCCTAAGTCGGTACCTGCACATAATATAAACAAAACCAAAAGTGAGATAAAAAATATCTGAATGATTTTTTATTTTCTTACTTTGACTTCCAAATAAAATATTATTTATATATTTATTTTTTCCTATTTTCAATAGAGTGACACAGGTGTTTTTGTTTGTTCTCGTTATATTTTTAGTATATAATTTATGATGTATATTATTTGTCTCTTAAACTCTTCAGTGTCTCTTCGTCTTCTCCCCGCCTAGAACAAAAGGAGGATGTGCTGCAGTATTTGAAGAGCATTCACTCTCCTTCTTCCCGCATCTCGCTTGTAAGTTTTACTTGGTTCATTACTACTTCCTTTTTTTGTTTTAAGTCTTTTCTCCGTTTACACAGTACCTTTAGAAATAGTGTGTTAAGTTATACTCATGGCTGATTTAGATTCTTCCTCATCTCAAATGCCTTCTGCTCGTAATCCAGGAAAGCGTCCCCTCAAAGAAGGGGATGAAGAGTCAGCCCTTAACCTAGATAATCTGGAAATCCCCAATCTAAATTCTTGTGCTTCGTTTGATTTTATGAACGAGGAAGACATTTTCTTGGATGTCGAGGTTGTACCGAAGACTTCTCCCCCTATGAGCCCATTTACCGTGGCATTTAGGGAAAAAGTTCTTCGGGATAGTTTAGAGTTAGGTCGAATTGAGTTTCCTCGTGGTAGTACTCTTGACTACATCATTCATTACCCTAATCATAAACTAGATATGACAAAGTTAGGTTCTTGGGTAGATTTTAAAAATGGGTATAGATTTAGGGTTCCGGGGGCCGACGACCGTGTGTGGGTAATGCCGGAATTTGGTATGCATGGCATTCCCTTACTCACGTTTGAATACGGCCTTCGACTACTGATGCACCCCTTTCACCTTGTGTTAGGTATGAATACAACACGGAGGGGGGGTGAATGTGTTTTGGCTTAAATGTTTGATTTTCGATTGACTTAGGCTTTAACAGTTGGTTGTTGTTAATGATTTAGTAGAATGGATGTTAAACATAAATAGCTGAGCAAATATGTAAAACAAAGATCTTCAAAACTCACTTAATTTTATATTAAAAATCAAGAAGTGTTTTGCTACAAAATCTCTAAGTTCTTGTTTTAGAACTTAGCTTCTTTCTTGAGAGAGAACACACAATTTTTCTAATCTAATTGTTCTTCTTTTTTTAACTAGAGGACCAGTGTTAACTTTATAACTCAGTTAACTGCTGGTTTACATGGTGGATAATAAACATGCTATTAGCTTTTCTAAACTGTCATTTGTCACTTCTATTTATAGAAAGCAAATCTTCCATTTCTGGCTTAGCATATCTTTAGCTTCCCGTGATTACTTTAATCTCCTCTGTCAGTTAATCTTTTTCATTGATCTTGCACATCTCTCAAGCTGCTTTGTGTAGACTTGTCAATCCAGCTGTGTGAATTGTTTGTTGATTTGCAACTTTGGATATTGAACTGTTCTGCAATTCTATACTTAGAGAAATTTCTTCACTTCGAGATCTCCAATTAAGCCGTAGAGAACTCGACATCTCGATAGGCATGTTGGCTTGTCGATATCTCTGAAACTTCATTGTTGCCTAGACTTATCGACAACTCTGAGTTCTCTAGTGAATTTTGGTTTATCGATAACTCAGAGTTCTCTAATGGACTTTGGCTTATCGATAACTCAGAGTTCTCTAATGAATGTATACTTGTCGATATCTCTGAGTTCTCGACAGACAATTCCTGAGTTCTCTACACCCGGTGGATGTTGCTTATCCGTCAAGTAGTGATGGTTTATCCGTCGAGTAGACATTCCACATCCGTCGAGTAGATATTGCTCATCCGCTGGGTAGATGTTACTCATCCGTCGGTACTCTTTGGAGTTTAAATGACTTCTCGATAATTCATTCTGGAGTTCTCGAATGATTTCTCTATAACACTAATTCTGTGACTTGTAGAGATCTTGACTTAGAATGTTTTACACCAAACAGATTTATTCAACTCCAAGCTTCTTCATAATTCTTCTGAGGCATGATCTTCTTGATCTTCTTTCAGATAGAATTCTTAGGCTTGACACTGTTCAGAGAAAAATGCTCCATTCTTCTCCATTTATATTTTACAGACATTAAGTGTTACAAGTATGAATTTCAGATTAAGGTTACAATACAACTAATCTTAGGGTTGTCATTATGACTTAGTCTTGTTATGATATAGGCATGTCTTGCACAACAATCTCCCCCAATTTGTGAGAAGATTGCTTATCACAAATTCATGTTTGTTAACAAGACCAAACCCAAGTTAAAGAATGAAAATAAAATGATACAAAAGCTGATACAATACTTGTACATTGGACAGTTTACAATAATTAAGTAAAGACTGAGCTGTCTGATTCTTTCTCAATTATGTTCTTAATTTGCACAAGTTTTTCCAATTCTTCTAGGATGGGGGTGTCAGCTAGAGCCTCTATTAGTTTCAGCAAATATGGCTTAGGATATTTAGCTAACATCCATATCCTGTAACTTGACAAAGAGCCAGCTTTTATATTCATAAATCTTCCATCCTTTGATATTCTGCTCTTGCCTGCTGTTGATGATATTATTACCTCCAGTAATCTTTGACATTCTTCTGAGGCATAATTCTTTGACATCATCTATTATATATTACAATCTCCCCTAACTTGTTCATTATGAAATTATGCACAAGTTCTGATTGATGATGTCAAAAACTTTAACTAAATGCAGAAACGAAAACCAGTCTTCCCATCAGGTCTTCTTTTGTTGAGTTGCATTTAGATTTATTCAACATCCATTAGCTATTTTGGCATTTAGATATATTCTCCCCCTTTTTGACATTATCTCCAGGAAGAAAAATCCAGCTAAATGCACATTGTTCAAGCTGCTGTCATTGTCCATTTGGAACATTGTCTACAGCTTCAAGCTCCATTGAGATTCATGGTGATAAGTTTCAAACAATAGAAGTTTCACTTAGATCTGCAGAAAAATCTGTTAGTGATAAAAAAATCCTAAGCTCTCTGTTCTTTTGAATAAGTGGTCTCACCAATTCTCACTGCACTAGTCTCATGACTTTTGAGAGTCAGAGTTCCCTCACAAGGATTACTAAATCCATACATTCATCTACCTCTCCTTTTTCCAGGAAGGATCCTGCCTTTTTTATTCTTTGTTTTTCACTCAATCTTTTCTCTTATTCTCACATGAAAGGCTCAAATGTTGTTTGACCTACATAAATAAGAGGTGGCTGAGAGGAGGTAATTTGTGATCATATGATTAGAGGAAAACCATATAGGGCTAATCATACTCATTTCACAAAAAAAAATGCATAAGCATCTATGACCGGGGTCACAGTTTGACTCACAGATTGCTCTGTGGTTGTGACAGTGTGTTGTCCTCCACTTGTAGTGAGAACTTCCATTGGAATTGGAGAGAATTTGACTGGGTTACTGTCATGTACACCAGCCTCAAACCTTTGTGCACCTTGCAGAGCACTGTCACATAAATGTGATAAGATTGCCCTTTTTATGACATTGTCATAGGCAATTGTTCTTCTAGCTTTGACTGCTGAGACAGCTTCTGCTAGAGTTATGAGGGGAGTTGTTCCTTCTTGAGGAACCTCCAATTGAATTGGAAAGGATTTAGATAGCTTCCCCTCAGGAGTACTACCGTCAAACCTTTCAGTCTATGAAGACTGTTTGTGCACATGAAGGTGCATAAGTGATATTCATGAAAAGCTTGATAAATTTCCATGTTTATGATACCAGTTCCTTTTTCTCAAACAATCTGTACAACTGAAGAACATTTTGGGGATTTTGTCCTGTTGTAAAACAGGTTCCTTTTGAGAGTTACCTGTGTGGGATTGTGTTTGAGTTTGTGTTTGTGTTGATGTTGCTGTTCCATATTTAATGAAAGTTCTGATTCTTGTCTGAAAGTTCTAGTTTGTGTTTGAAATGTTTTAGCTGCAGTTTAACACAAATACATGTTGATTGAAACTTGAATCTCCTGTTATTGTCTGAGTGGATTGTGTTGAACCTGTAATGCATTGAACATATTTATTTGTATTGATTAGGCATAACCATTGAGACATGTAGTTGCAAGTATATTGATTAGGCATAACCATTGAGACATGCAGTTGCAAGCATTATGAGAGGAAAACTGATAATCAATTAATTTGTAAACAAAAGGCAATCATGACATAAACAATCAAGCAACAAAAACAAATTGATAAAGAAGAAGATAATTTCATTGATATTAAATATAGAGTACATTAAGATGCAGATTACATAAAGTAAATCCTAATCCTAACTACTCTAATTTAGACTTCTTCTTCTCAACCTTCAACCTCCTTGCCCTGCGCTGGTAAGCCCTGGACATGGAGTGTGCAAGAGAGATGATCCTCTCCTGCAGCTCCAAAGCAGCAAGGCGTTGCTGCTCAGCTACCCTGGCTCGCCTCTCCTGCTCGAAAGAGGCTTCCATCTCAAAGAAAAGAATGTCGATTTGATCATCCCACGAGAGTCCGTAAGAGACCTCAAGTGGAACATCAAAGGGGCTGTAAACTACCCCCTTGATGCGGATACGAAGTCCGAAAGGATCAAAATACACCAAATCATCATTCAAATGATGAACCGGTAGATAAGCTCCATTAACAAGTCTGTAGAAGACTGGGGCATCCATTTGAATGAGAGAGAGAGAGATGAACAGAAGGTGAGTTTGAAATTTGATGTTCTTGTTGAGAGTAGAAGAGTGATGAGTGATAAAGAGCGAAGCGTTTTAATTTATAGAGGGAGTAAAGATAAAAATCAAGAGACTCTTGAGTTGCCCGAATAATAGGAGTAATAATCACATAAGCCTACTAGACAGCTAGAAATGACTAATGACTATTCCTCATGCAAGTACTCAAGAATATTAGTTTTTTTTTTAAAATAACTATTCCCCATGCAAATAAGCATGTACTCCCTACACAAAAAGTAACTTTCCCTATCAGCAAGCAATCAGATATGATTATCACTATCAGCATACGCAAAACAACACAAATAATGTACTAGTCTGCTAACATTAGACTAACATATTTCCACGTAAGCAAGAAATCATATAAGCATGTAAATGTGTCAATAAGTCAGAGAAAATTAGAGACTAAGTATGTCAAAATTATTTTTGTGAACAGAATTTATGAATTAAATTTGTTCAGTTTTTCATACTTTTTGCTTCTTTTGATATGTTATTTATTAAGCTCACATATTGAAGATATGACGTAATAAATATTCAGTTTACTTAGAGTTTTAAGAAATTCCAAGTTAATATTAATGGAGAAATCTGGGTATTTATAGAAAAAGTAACTTATCGAGAAGTCAAAGATGACTTATCGAGAACACTGATAAATACCCAGTTTGTCCGAAAATGGACTAAAATAATTCTAATTTATTTGAATTGAATCAAATTGAAATCAGAATAAATTTTCCAAAAGTATTTGTCTAAAATAATTCATTGAATTAAATTATTTTAGTTCTGAGTTATTGATAAGTCTTAAAATATCCTTGTCGAGAACTCTGTGAATTTACATTATTAGAGAACTCTTCATGGTCTTATCGATAAGTCATAGTAGAGCTTATCGAGAGGTCATTCGAGAAGTCTGTAAATAGACTTATAGAGGACTCACTCTAGAACTCTAAAATGACTTGTCGATAAGTCATTTTGACTTATCGAGAACTCAGTTCTCTATACTTTTGAGTGCTGTTTTTCTGCCTTGTGTTAATTTTACACATTAAAGATGTAAATTAACAACTAAGCAGTTTAATTAGAATTTGAAATATTCTAAGTTAATTTTTTTTTTAAAGAAAAATAAATATACAGAGATTCTGAAATATTTATAATTCATATTTCAGTTAATTTCTAATTAAATTAAACTAGGTTGATTTATTAGACATTAATCTGCTACAAATTATTAGCTGAGTTCTTGCCTTAGGATGAAGAATTGAGCATTCCAATCTCACTCACAAGTCTAGTGAAGGTTGCTTCATCTAAAGGTTTAGTAAAAATGTCAGCTAATTGTTTCTGTTGGAATAAAAATGAGCTCAATGACACCATTTGCAACATGTTCCCTGATAAAATGGTACCTAACATCAATGTACTTTGTTCTAAAATGATTAATTGGATTAGCTACTATAGATATGACACTAGTATTGTCACACATAATAGGAATTTTGTGTAACACTAGACCATAGTTCATTAGCTGATTTCTAATCCAAAGCACTTGAGCACAACAACTTCCAGCAGCTATATATTCAGCCTCAGCTGTGGAAGTTGACACAGATTGTTGTTTCTTACTACACCAGGACACAAGTCTTCGACCAAGAAATTGACAGCTTCCACTAGTACTTTTCCTATCAACCCTGCATCCAGCAAAATCTACATCTGTGTATCCAACAGCTTCAAAACCAGTTCCCTTAGGATACCATAATCCCAAGTTTGGAGTTCCCTTTAAGTATCTGAAAATCCTTTTTACAGCCATCAAATGTGATTCCTTTGGATTGGCCTGAAATTTGGCACATAGACAAGTAGCAAACATGATGTCTGGTCTACTAGCAATCAGATAGAGCAATGAACCAATCATTCCTCTGTAGCTTGTAATATCCACACTTTTGCCTTTCTTGTCTTCATCCAACTTGGTTGCAGTAGACATTGGTGTAGATGTAGGTGAGCTATCCACCATACCAAATTTCTTCAATAAGTCATTCACATATTTGGTTTGGCTGATGAAAATACCATCACTTCTTTGACTAACTTGAAGG
Source organism: Apium graveolens (assembly GCF_009905375.1). Lineage (NCBI taxonomy): Eukaryota > Viridiplantae > Streptophyta > Magnoliopsida > Apiales > Apiaceae > Apium > Apium graveolens. The sequence goes on from NC_133652.1 coordinate 25,555,278, forward strand.
CCAAGGAAGTAACTCAATTCTCCCATCATGCTCATTTCATACTCACTCTGCATTAGCCTAGAGAATCTTTGACAAAGCTTTTCATTTGTAGATCCAAAGATGATATCATCCGCATAGATTTGAACTAGGATCATATATTCATCATGCTTCTTGTAGAAGAGAGTCTTATCAATAGTACCTCTGGTAAAACCATGTTTGAGTATAAATTCTGACAGTGTGTCATACCAGGATCTAGGTGCCTGTTTCAGTCCATATAGAGCCTTGAGTAATTTGTAAACAAAGTTAGGGAATTCTGGATCTTCAAAGCCAGGTGGCTGTTGCACATAAACTTCTTCTTCTAGTTCACCATTAAGAAAAGCACTCTTGACATCCATTTGATACACCTTAAAATTTGAGTGTGCAGCAAATGCCAGAAAAATTCTTATTGCTTCTAGTCTTGCAACAGGACCAAAAGTCTCATCATAGTCAATTCCCTCTTCTTGTGAATAGCCTTTAGCAACCAACCTTGCTTTGTTCCTAGTAACAATTCCATTTTCATCCATTTTGTTCCTGTACACCCACTTAGTTCCAATTATGCTTCTGTTCTTTACTGCAGGGACTAATTTCCAAACTTTATTTCTCTCAAACTGATCCAGCTCCTCCTGCATGGCACATATCCAGTCAGGATCCAATAGGGCTTCTTCAGTTTTCTTGGGCTCTACTTGAGACAGAAAACATGCATGTAGGCATTCAGTAGCAGTTGCACTTCTAGTTCTCACACCAGCTGAGGGATCACCAATAATTGCTTCTACTGTATGACTCATATCCCACTTTCTGGTGTGTGTCTATTGACTAGTGTTACCATGACTGTCATTTCCATTCTCTCCTTCTCCCCCTGAGTTTGTGCCATCAAATTCAGGTGTCTGAAGAGAGTTTTAATTTTCATGATTTTGTTCAGAGATCTCTTTATTTGTCACTTGTTGTGTCACAACTTCATTTTCCTCATCAGAATCACTATCAATGGTTAGATTTCCAAATACAAGGGCTTCAGCATCATTTACATCAAGGCATTCCCAGCCTGGACACTTATCATCATCAAAAGTTACATCTGTGCTTTCCATAATTTTCTTTTGATCAATCACATAAACTTTATAGGCTGTTCTTTCCAATGAATATCCCAGAAAAATTGCTTCAAAAACTTTAGAGTCAAATTTTCCCACATATTCAGAGTTGTCTTTTAGAATATAACACTTGCTTCCAAACACATGTAGATGTTTCACTGTAGGCTTCCTGTTAGACATGATTGAGTATGGTGATTTGCCATGAGCTTTGTTGATGAGATATCTGTTTTGAGTGTAGCATGCAGTATTAACAGCCTCTTCCCAAAAACTAGTTGGCAACTGAGCATCTTGTAGCAAAGTTCTAGCAGCTTCAACCAATGTTCTATTTTTCCTCTCAACTACTCCATTCTGTTGAGGTATTCAAGCTGCTGAAAATTCTTGAACAATGCCTTTGCTTTTGCAGAATTCACTTAATGTTGAGTTTCTGAATTTTGTTCCATTATCACTTCTCAATCTTTTCACACTAACCTTTCCTTCAGCTTGCTTCTCAATTTTCTTGATGTGCTCAATTATAATGTTTGGAGTTTCATCTTTAGAGTACATGAACTCAACCCAAGTGTATCTTGAAAAATTATCAACCATGACAAGGGCATATTTGTTCCTTAAAATGGACAAGACATTTACTGGCACAAACAAGTCCGTGTGAATAAGTTGCAGAGGTGCACTTATAGAATTCATAGATTTTGACTTGTGACTTGATCTTTTCATTTTTCCTTTCTGACAAGCTTCACAAACTTCCAGTTGAGCAAATTCCAGATTGGGCATGTCTCTCAAAAGTTCATTCTTGACTAGGGTGTTGATTGCTTTGAAATTCAAGTGAGATAGTTTTTTATGCCACAAATTGCTTTGCTCTTCTGATGCCTTGGTGTAGAAATAACACATTCCATCCTTATTTGTTAAGTCTAAGTCTGCAACAAACAAGCTTCCCTTTCTTACTCCTTTAAGAGCAATTTCACCTGTCTTTTTGCTAATAAAAGCACAATCTTCTTTGTTGAAAATAACTTGAAAACCTCTGTCTGCAAATTGACTAACACTTCGGAGATTTAGTTCTAATCCAGCAACTAGTGCTACATCTTCAATGACAACATTTTTAGAAACAATCTTGTCATATCCCATTGTGAATCCTTTGTTGTTGTCTCCAAAGGTTACCAAAGGGCCAGCCATCTCCCCAAATTATGATAGCAGGGCCTTATCACCTGTCATATGCCTGGAGCATCCACTATCAATGATCCATATGACCTTCTTTCCTTTTCCCTGCACACAATAAGGATTAAGTGTGTTTAGCTACCCAAACTGTGTTGGGTACTTTCTTCATGTTAACTGATTTTGCAGAAGTAGAATGAGAATTTTGAGATAAAATGGAATTCATAGACTGTTGAGCATTTTCCCTTTCAGATATAGAACCAACTTTTGATTCTATGAGATCAATTCTCAATTTGTAGCAACTCTTCATCACTTTCATGTTGCAGGGAATGCAATCAAACTTGTCACAGAATGAATAGGGATCATTTGCCTTAGCTTCATTGTACTTGCAGACTCCTTCAGGTGGATTGCTAACAGTCTTTTTACAAAGATGAGTTAGGTGATTCATTGATCCACAATTCTCACACTTCTTTCTAGGAGCATCTGCAACATAAGCAAAATTATTGCTTTTGTTTATCCCAATCTTTCCATTTCTATTCTTCTTTTTCCTTTTGACCTGTTTAGCTTTAATCTCCTTCATAGGCTCCTTAGTTTCTTGATTGGCTTTTGCTGTTTCAACATAGATGGAAGGCTGAGTTGTCTCATCATTTTTCTTTTGCTTGTCCTCGTCAGCTATCTCTTGTTTGATGATCAACTCTTCTTCACTGAAGTTCACCTCACATGCCTTGAACAAAGGTGAGTCAACTTTCTTCAAAATAATTGGAACATCTTCAATTTGAGTTGATTTCCCTTTATCACTGACAGACTTTTTCTTGTTGTTCAAATCCTCATAATCAAGACCAATGGCAATGTTTGCACATGGCTTGTTCTTTTCATGATATTGTCCAATCAACTCAGAAGCATTTTTGAAGGATTTCAGCTTCACTTCATTCTTCTCCAGCCTTTCTCTCAACACTGCTTCAATTTCACTTGCACACTTTAATTTATTCTTTAAGTATGCAATTTCTTGTTTATCAGAATCAAGCTCAACCAGCAACAATTCAGTCTCTTGTTTTTCACTCTCAAGTTTTTCATTGATCTTTTTCAATCTGCTAACTTCCTCATTTGCAGCAACCATGCTTGTATGAATGTGGAACATTTCTGTGCTCATCTTTTCAACAGTTTCCTTATATTGACTCGCGTTTAAATCAATTGTGGTGAGAGTTGGTACCTTTAATTTAGATGATGAAGAGTCTCCTTGCTCCAAGGCCATGAGTGCATAGTTTCCAACTTCTTCATCTTCATTATTATCTGAATTATCCCAGCACTTGCCCTCAGCAATATAAGCTTTCCCTTGTTGCTTCTTTAGAAGAGCATCATACTTTGCTTCCAATTCAAGATAGGCCTTGTCTTTTTTTTTGCTTTCTTAGGTTTCCTACATTCTGTAGCAAAATGGCCCAACTCATCACAGTTAAAGCATCTTATTTTTGATCTATCAATAGATCCAGTTTTGTAGCCAGTTTTGATATCAGGAGCGTACTTCCCTTTTCCTTTCCAGCTGTTGTCTTTGTTGAAGAACTGTCCTTTGCTTTGGAAAAATCTTGGTTTCTTTACTCTAATATTAGAGAATTTTCTAGCCAAGTAAGCCATTGATTTGTCCAGCTCATCAAGCTCATCAAGAGTGTAGAACTCATCTTCTTCATCCAATTCCAGTATGACTTGCTCTTCAGTATTATTGACTTTTTTCTCACTTGTAGGAATGACTGGAGTTGGGGATCTTTGCTCATCATTAAAAGTCTGGCCTTCATTCACAATCAGTGCACTTGAGCCATCCATTACATATCCTTGACCAGCCCTTAATGACCTCTTTTGAATCATTTCAAGTTCATAAGTTTTCAGAACCCCATAGAGCACTTCCAGTGTGATTCTACGCAAATCCCTTCCTTCTCTGATTACAGAGATCTTTTGTTCCAAATGGTTAGGGAGAGTGAACAAGAACTTCAAATTCACTTCTTCAACATCATAAAATTTATCATGAAGCTGCAAGTCATTTATCAGCTTATTAAACCTTTCAAACACATCAGTAATACCCTCCTTTGGTTTAGCCATAAAACCCTCATACTGAGAAATCAATATCCTTCTTTGATTTGACCTAACCTCCTCAGTTCCTTCACAAAGTATTTCAATCTTTTCCCAGATCTGTTTAGTAGTGTGACAGTTGACAATGTTATTATACATTACATTATCAAGTGACTCAATTAGTATCAGTTACAAAGCACTGTCTAGGGAAACTTTCTCTTTTTCAGGTTCAGTATACTCAGAAGGATCCTTGGGAGCATAATGAGCTGGAATAACCATATCTCCATCTGTGGTTTCCTCAACTCTAACTACAGGAGTGAAGGGGCCATTCTTGAGGATACCAATGTAAAGATGATTGGCCATTCTTATAAACAGCAACATTTTCTTTTTCCATAAAGTGTAATTGGCCTTATCAAAGGGAGGAATCTTGATACTACTGATTTTCTGTGTATTCATTTTTCCAAGATCTAATCTGTTTATTTTCATATTTTGCTCTGATACCACTTGTTAGGTATGAATACAACACAGAGGGGGGGGGTGAATGTGTTTTGGCTTAAATGTTTGATTTTCGATTGACTTAGGCTTTAGTAGTTGGTTGTTGTTAATAATTTAGTGGAATGGATGTTAAACATAAATAGCTGAGCAAATATGTAAAACAAAGATCTTCAAAACTCACTTAATTTTATATTAAAAATCAAGCAGTGTTTTGCTACAAAATCTCTAAGTTCTTGTTTTAGAGCTTAGCTTCTTTCTTGAGAGAGAACACACAATTTTTCTAATCTGATTGTTCTTCTTTTTTTAACTAGAGGACCAGTGTTAACTTTATAACTCAGTTAATTGCTGGTTTACACGGTGGATAATAAACATGCTATTAGCTTTTCTAACCTATCACTTGTCATTTCTATTTATAGAAAAGCAAATCTTCCATTTATGGCTTAGCATATCTTTAGCTTCCCGTGATTACTTTAATCTCCTCTGTCAGTTAATCTTTGTCGTTGATCTTGCACATCTCTCAAGCTGCTTTTTGTAGACTTATCAATCCAGCTGTGTGAATTGTTTATTGATTTGCAACCTTGGATATTGAACTGTTCTGCAATTCTGTACTTAGAGAAATTTCTTCACTTCGAGATCTCCAATTAAGCCGTAGAGAACTCGACATCTCGATAGGCATGTTGGCTTGTCGATATCTCTGAAACTTCATTGTTGCCTAGACTTATCGACAACTCTGAGTTCTCTAGTGAATTTTGGTTTATCGATAACTCAGAGTTCTCTAATGGACTTTGGTTTATCGATAACTCAGAATTCTCTAATGAATGTATAGTTGTCGATATCTCTGAGTTCTCGACAGACAATTCCTGAGTTCTCTACACCCGGTGGATGTTCCTTATCCGTCGAGTAGTGATGGTTTATCCGTCGAGTAGACATTCCTCATCCTTCGAGTAGATATTGCTCATCTGTCGGGTAGATGTTACTCATCCGTAGGTACTCTCTGGAGTTTAAATGACTTCTCGATAAGTCATTCTGGAGTTCTCGAATGATTTCTCTATAACACTAATTTTGTGACTTGTAGAGATCTTGACTTAGAATGTTTTACACCAAATAGATTTATTCAACTCCAAGCTTCTTCATAATTCTTCTGAGGCATGATCTTCTTGATCTTCTTCCAGATAGAATTTTTAGGCTTGACACTGTTCAGAGAAAAATGCTCCAGTCTGCTCCATTTATATTTTACAAACATTAAGTGTTACAAGTATGAATTTCAGATTAAGATTACAATATAACTAATCTTAGGGTTGTCAGTATGACTTAGTCTTGTTATGATACAGGCATGTCTTACACAACACCTTGCAATGTATGAAGCCATAGGTTGTGGTGTCGCACAATTTTCCCCAAATTTAGCCACACAGATAAGTGGATTTATAGCGTTGTGTGACGAATGCAATCAAATTCCTTTTATCAAGCTATTTTTTTATATACTGTGTCTGTTATCATAATGGGCAGGTGTATTTTGACACTCAAAAGAACCGTTCTAAGATAGTTAGTGTTAAATCTTCAAATTCTGGTTATCATCCTAAATGGATCTATGTCGGTGGGAAAGATCTTAAGTTTGTGAGGCCTTGTCGAAAAGTAACTCAGTCGATGATTAATTAATTAAACAATTTAGACACATTTGATGCCACGTACCTCGATGTATTTCAAGGGTCAAGACCTGTTTTTACTCATAATGATTTGAAAGATCCTCGGTTTCTCGAGGAACACTGTCGTATGAATTTAAATTTTTTGTAATATTGTAGATGATATGTATATTTTTCCTTTAACGCCTCTAGTTTTTTTAATGGATTTTTCTGTTTTGTTGATTTTCCTTTTAGTTTCAGTAAAATCGTTGAAGAAGTTATTGGAGAGTGGGTTTTCGAAGGAAATGGACAAAGCCATTATGATGCTCGTGCAGAAGTCGGCTTCTGGTGTTGTGGATATGTCAAGGGTTGGAGAGAAGCCATCATCGCAGTCAGTATCCATCGAGTTGTTAGATGAATCTGGGAATCGTATTGAATGAGGTTCAGAGAGGATTATTGGTAATACGTCTCGAAAAAGGTCGAGGGTTGAGGTTTCTCAATCGCCCTGTTCTACTGGTAAGAAGATTGTTGAGGGTGTCCCTGGGGATAGTGTGAACAAAATGCTCACTTTGATTGGTAATCGAGGTATAATGCGTCCTACCATCGACGCCACAACAAACAAGGAAGCTTCCCATATTAAGATTCGTCCCTCCGAGCGATGGACTGGGGGCTCAACCGTGCCTCTTTGGGCGTTTCGTGTTTTCAATTTGCCACAAGACTCGAGCCCGTAATTTATTCTCTTGAATAAAGGACGAGAAGCGAGCTCGTGGATCGATGTTTGGGACGCGCGGGACGGGTATCGTTCTTAACTTCCTCTTTTCTTCTTTTTCTCTCTTTGTTTTTTTATTATATTCATTTGCTTATGTTGTTGTTCTTGTTTGGTGTTAGTTTTTGTCCGATGTTACGCATATCTTGGAGGACTATAAAGCTGAGGAAGATTCAAGTCCGCCTTCGAAGCTGAAGGAGGAGTGTGAGATCCTGAGAGGAGAAAAGAAGAAGATGGTCGTTGAGCTGGGGGTTATCAAGGATCGAATCACGGAGCTGTCCAAAGCCAACTCTAGTTATCGGGCAAAGGTACGGGATCATTTCCTTTCCTTCCCTCTTTTTTTTAGTTAACGACGTCTGTATGTTGTTGTCTATATGGCATTTGGTGGTAGTTTGATATGCTTTGTTTTTTATATTTCGTTCAAGTAAGTGAGCTTAAAGTTGCTAATGGAAATCTTGAGAAGGGAATGGAAGAGATTGGAGTAAAAGTGAAGGAGCTGGAGAAATCCCTGTCTGACGAACAAAAGGGAAAAGGAGACTTAGAAGCCGAGCTATCAAACTTCCGTGAAAAGTATCAGGATTTGGAGAAGGAGAATGCCTCCCTTTAGTTAGAAGTGGATAAGGGGATCGAGGACAATGCTAAAGCCCTCGGAGATGGTTATGGTCACTGTTATATGAGGATGTAGTCCGCGGGTCTCGATGTGTCAGATCATTGCTTTGAAAATTACCTCTGGGACTATGATGCCGCTAGGAAAGGGCAAGAGCAAGTTAATGATGAGCCTAACGACACTTGAAGGCGAGGAATGCCTCGTGATTTTATGTAATCTTGACTTATAGATTTTATGTGTTTTGATTTCACTTGGTTTAATACATTGGTTGATTTATTTTGTGAAGACCTTATCTGAACTCATTGAGTATTATTATGCAGCATCAGCAAGCTTATCTCTAATTCGTTTTAACATTCTTTCTTTTCTTTTCATTACTATTCGTTTATGTCATAAATTATTTATGTGCCTTCTATGTTTACAGTAGGGAACATTTTGTTTACTCATGGTATTTTCATATCTCCGAATTTATATGAATAAGTTATCATAAAAATTGGAAATTTATTGTCCATTTGTGACTTACCATTGTTGTAAACATTGTTTTGGTCAATATTATAGTGCTTTTGTGTTTCTCTTCCCTCTCTCGTCCCTATTATTTGTAACAGAGTGTTATATAAGAGGATAAATGTCTATAGAATTTGGAGTTGAATTTCATTTGATTCCCTAGTTTCTTTGCATGAGTTTGTTATAAAATATTCGAATTCAAAGTAGTAGGAAATGGACTTTTATTAATAATTTAATGGAATTTTAACGGGGATCTCATATCAACCCCTTTTCGTTAAAACAATTTCATAGGAGGAAAAAGGTAGCGTTCATTCCTAACTTCTCTTAACAAATCATTGATAAAACTTCTTTAAATGGATGCCATTCCAAGTGTTTTTAACCGGAGTTCCATCGAGCTGCGCTAGTCGATAAGTCCCAAGTGCCACGATGTCGGTTACTTGATAAGGACCCTCCTACGGGGCCTTGAATTTTCCTGTTATAGTGGGTTGTGATGCCGCCGACTCTCGGAGTACTAGGTCTCCAATCAAAAATCTTTTCACCTTCTTGTTAAAGTAGGTCGTTGTTCGTTCTCGGTGTTGGAGAACTTTTGTTGCTGCCTCGTCTCTAACTTCTTATAAGAGAATGTTATGAAAGTTGAGTCCTTCTTGTGAGGTATCAGAATCATTGTGCTCGACCTTTGGAGAGTTTAGAAAGTCTTCGACGGGGGAAACAACCTCGAGGCCAAAAGCCATTTTGAACGGAGAAACCCCCATCGCAGTCCTTGCAGTCGTCCTGTAAGACCATAATACATTAGGAAGTTCGTCGACCCATGGTCTAGGTAGCTCATCGACCATTTTCTTCAGTCCTTGTAGAATTATATGATTAGAAACCTCTACTTGCCCATTGGCTTGTGGGTAAGCCACTGATGACTTGGCATGTTTTATCTTGAGCTGTGACAAGGTCATTGTGAATTTCTCCCCCACAAACTGAGTTCCATTATCAGTAACTACAATTCTTGGTACATCAAACCGGAATAATGTATTCCATCAGAAATTCCACCATTTCTTTCTCATGTATTTTTGCGAGAGGTCGGGCCTCAATCCACTTTGTCGCATAGTCGACAGCGACCACGATATATTGAGCTTGATTATTGGACTTTTGGAATGTTCCTACAATGTCAATGCCCAACTGAAAAAATGGGCAAGGGTTGAGAACATGTATCATCATTTCTACCGAAGGTCAATGTGACACTATACCGTAGATCTGACATGATTTGCATTTTCGGACAAAATCATCACAATCACTTCGCATTGTTGGCCAAAAGAAACCTTGTCGCACTATTTTCAAAGCCAAGTTTTTGCCTCCCAAATGGTCTCCACAAATACCCGTGTGAACCTCGACTATCGAGGCTTGAGCTTCTTCTGGCCCTAAGCACCGAAGAAGCGGTTCTACGAGGCCTCGCCTATAGAGCTTTTCGTTTAATGCATAATAGTTTTTTGCCTTGTAAGCGATGGCTCAGGCTATATTCTTTTCTTATGGTAGCTTGTCCATCAAAATGTATTCTAGTATTGGCTGACGCCAGTCAAGAACTGCAGAAATCTGGTTGACACTTAGTGCTTCGATAGATGACATATTCCTCTCCTCGACAAAAATCGCCTCCGACGTTGTTACCGTCGAGGATGCTAACTTGGACAGGGCGTCGGCCCACTGAATCTCCTCTCGACAGATGTTTTTAATAGTCCATGAAGGAATTTTATTTAGTAAAGTCTTGGAAAGATCTAAATATGCTGACATCCGAGAGTCGTGAGCTTTAAATCCGCCTTGCATCTGTTTTACAACAAGGTGAAAGTCACCAAATATTTCTATAACCTCCACTTCAAGTCATTTGCCAAACGTAATCCTGCAAGCAAGGCCTCATACTCAGCCACATTATTCGTTACCGAGAATAGAAACTTGAGTGTTTGTTGTATTTTGAAGCCTTCTGGACTAATTAAAATCACACCTGCACCACCTGTTAACATTGTGGAAGATCCATCGAAGTATAAAGTCCATGCCTTCTGAGAAAATAAATTATTTTTGTTTTCTAGTGTGTCAAATTGGCATTCTACGATAAAGTCTGACAAAGCTTGGGCCTTCATCACACTTTGAGGGAGGTAATCAATATGGAATTGACTAAGCTCGATGGTCCATGTGGTTGATCAGTCATGACCTTGATCTGTCGACCTTGGAAGTAGTGTCGTAACTTTCTACTTGTTACAACGAGCGCATACACTAGCTTTTCTACTGAAGGATAGCGAGTCTCAACATCCTTTAAGGTGTGACTAACATAGTACACAGGGGCTTCATGTCCCTCGACATTTTTAACCAGAATTGCGACTACCGACCCCTCAGAGGCGGATATGTAGACTTTTAATTCTTCTCGCGGTAGCGCTCTAGCAAGAACATGCGTCTTTGTTAAGAATGTTTTTAATGCTTCAAAGCTATCTTTGCACGCAGCATCCCACACCAATTTTTTGTTCTTTGAAGCTTCTTTGATCACTTTAAAAAAGGACCACAACTTTTGGAAGCTTGTGGTATAAATCTACGGAGGGCTGCAATACATCTTGTCAACCGCTGAACCTCTTTGACTGTCAAGGGATCTCTCATTTCCGTTATGGCTTTTATTTGGGCATGGTCTGCCTCTATACCGCGCTGTGAGACGAGAAAACCCAGGAATTTCCCCGATGCTAAACCAAAAGAGCATTTTGCCTGATTCAATCTCATGTTGTTAAAACGGATGTTTTCAAACGTCTCTCGCAGGTCGATGGCGTGATTGTCAGCAGATTTCGACTTTGTTATCATGTCATCGACGTATACCTCCATATTCCGCCCGATTTTACTTTTAAAGATGTAATCCATCATTTGTTGAAATGTTGCACCCGTATTTATGAGACCAAATGGCATATTTCTGTAGGAGAACACACCTCGATGTGTGATGAAGGTTGTTTGTTCCCAATCTTGATCATCCAATTTGATTTAATTATAGCCTGAGAATGCGTCCATAAATGATAACAATTCATGACCTGTTGTTGCATCGATGAGCTGATCTATATTTGGCAATGGATAGTAATCTTTAGAACAATCTCTATTGAGGTCCGAGTAGTCGGCGCACATTCTCCACTTGCCATTGCTTTTCTTTACTAGTACGACATTCGCAATCCATGTGGGGAATTTTACTGGTTCAATGAAATGAGCGCTTAAACGTCGATCAAGCTCTTCGTCGATTGCCCGACGCTTTTCATCGAAGAAGATACGCTTCTTTTGCTTGACTGGTTTTCTCGAACGGTCGATATGCAATGAACATCGTTCCACGGTAATTAGGATCCCTGACATGTCAAAGGGTGACCAAGAAAAGATGTCAGAGAATTCGCGTATCAGGCTTGTTAACTCCCTCTGCACGTGGGGGCTTAGATCTTTCCGAAATCTTAACTATTTTTTTGGGAAACCTTCTACAACCTCGATTTCAATCATTTCATTAATGGGCGAGACTGCAGGATCTCTCGGGATGTCGAGAGTACCAGAAGGATCCATTTCTACGACTTAGTTTACCGATTGAGGCTCGTATTCCTGTTTTTTATGTACTGTGGTGAAATAACATTGTCGTGACACAGCTTGGTCGCCACACATTTCTCCCACTCCGAACTCCGTCGGGAATTTCATTTTTAGGTGGGGGATCGACGTAATGGCTTGCAGCGCTGAAATTGTCGTTCTTCCAAGTATAGCGTTATGGCTTGAAGCCGCGCTGACCACGTGAAACTTAACGAGTTTCCATACTTGACAAGGCAATGTGCCGAAAAGAACTGGCAGATCAATTATACCCACGACTTTGACTTCATTTCCTGTGAAACCATATAAGGGGGAATGAGTATTATCTAACTTTCTCTCCCCTTTGTCCATTATTGCTAAGGCATGATGATATAAGACATCGACAGAACTTCCATTATCGAGAAGGATTTTCTTTACTGTATTGGTGCCGATTTTGGTTGTGATGACTAAAGCATCTTGATGGCCTCGAATAATATTCGGAGCATAATCATCGGAGAAAGAAATGACAAGAGATGGAGATGTCTTGTGTCTTTTAGGACACTCTGGATTGACATTGCACACCTCACGGGCATATGACTTTCTAGAATTGTTTGACATACATCCGGCCGCATAGCCCCCAAAAGTCACATCGACTATCATGCATCTTGTCTTTGGTGAGTTTGGCCTTGCCCCTCGATATAATGAAGGAAGTGGCATTTCTTTATCTTGGATTTGATTAGATTACTTAATTGATAACATTGTTCGGTGGTATGACCGGTGTCTTCGTGATAGTCACAATAGCGAGAGCTTGGGGGATGACCAGCTTTCATCGGCCTTAGAGGTCGAAAATCAGGCTCCGTTTTTAGAATTGCTAGGATTGTAGCCTTGTCTACAGTGAGTATAGTAAATTCTTTCTCCAATCTGTCCTGACCTTGCCATCTTCGGTCTGATACTGGACGTCTTTGATGTTCGCGATTTCTCGAGGAATATTTTTCCTCTCTCCGAGTGTCTCTTCTTCTCGTGACCTCGGGGTACGAGGGCTATAAGTCTTTGGCCTATCATATCTTTGATAGGAACATCCCGGAGATCGTATACTCCCTACAACCTCTTGTAGTGTCATACGATGCTCGACGATCTGGAAAGCCGCATTAAGGTGTTGAGGATGTTTCTCAATAAGTTCTTCTAGTAGTATGCCATGTCTGTGACGCCCTCAATCTCGGGGTTAGGAAATGAGGACTCACACACCTCTATTCTAATAATTAATTATGCATAAACCCCGATTAACTACTAACAGGATCAGCAGGATAAAGTATGAGACAAGATTACAACTACCAATCACAGAATATAACTTACAAACCCAAAATATTATTAAATAATCCATATCGGTTCCGGCTGGAAACCGACAGATAACCCATTGTATCTTTATACACCTCTTTCTAGGCGCGAGCTCACTCATAACCTGCACTACCTGCTCTGGCAACTGGAAGCCCTCAACACGGTAGGGACCACCAGGTACGCTCTTACGAGCAGTGCGCCTAAGCCTGGCCATCTTCTTGCTTAACTACCATGGTTAGATTAAGACAAAACAAATGAGTAGAAAACTCAGCAAGTAACTATATAGCAGTTCCACAATATCAAATCTCAATATACTTTGAACAAACTAGGGAATTCTACTTTAGTTAATCTAGGTGGCAGATTTCCATATATTTATTTTTGTTTTCTTTGAGATAAGGAAAGGGTATCCGAAGAATAGTTGGGCTTTCAAGAAACAAGGCTCGAAACAGAACAAAAGCCGATATTCTTCACAATTCATTATAGGATCAAAATAGATCTTTCGATAGAGGAAAGCAACAGTATTTCAAGATATAGAATCATTCGTATGATCAACAATTTCAGGAATCAGGGTTCTGAGCTTTAAGCTCCACAATAACATAATCAACTCTTTTCAAAACAGTATAAACCATTTTCATTTCCAAAAATCAATTTACTGAATAAAAGTTTTCAGTTCCCTTTTTAAATAATCATTTAAAACCCTTGATTGGATCACTTATCTTTCCATTTCATTAATACAGGTGATCAGCCCGTATCGACCTCCATTCCGGTCTTTAAGGTACCATTCGGCATAATTTCAGCCTTAAATTGGACTAGTCCCACTAGCCTCTTACCATGACTGGACTAGTCCCACTAGCCTCTTACGTCTCAATCCAATCCATCAGGAATTCATTTGGAAAACCTTGAGTTGGAAAATAATAGGTTTTCTAAAATTCATTTTATCATTACCAAGCCTCTGAAATCATTCGGACTCTTTCAAGTCGAAACTCATTCTTAATTCAGATTTTAAAGAAACAAAGTTCAGGGAGTGAATCAAAGATACGCAAGGAACAATTCTCAAGAATTCTGTATCAAGGATAATAAGGTACTAAATTTGAAGGATCAGTAATAACTTAGGGATCATTAGGGCGATCAAGAGAAACAGGGTATCATTAACAGAGTTATCCAAGATAATTAAAGGTTCAATATGATTCATGGCATTATAGGAAACTGGAACAGAAAGGCAGATTATCAAAGGGTGAAATTAATAGGATTATCAATAACAGGTTATCAAGAACAAGGGTACTTCAAATCAATATCAGGGTTTCATAAAGCAAGGGTTTTATACTTTGACAGTTCAATACTCTACATGATATGAACAACATTTCCTTTATAATCATTTACACAAGTAATCAGAGTTACTTGCCTGAAATTGCTTTCCTGAGGGTTGAACTACTACAACCTAGTATACTTTTCCCTTTCCTAGCCCGAATGCCCTCACGCTCCGAATCTACAATAAAAACCAAAAATCTTAATTAGATTCTCAACTCTCGTTCCCGGAATGATCTCTCTATACGATAACTCGATTATATCTTTGACTCGAACTATACGAGTATAGCTTATACAAATAAGCACACAGCACATAGCACATAGCACAATCCTTTCTCGTAGTTTTTATATCCTTATATTCCTAGCAATCAAAGCGTACTCGCTTGACCTAGGCTATTTCTCAAATCACACTAACACGACTCTTTTACGAGTACTAGACCCATTTACAACCAAACATTTACGTGCATACTATCACTTATATTAATCGACTTAATTCCCTTTTCTTTTATTCCTTAATTCGAACCAAAACAACAATCCAATCAAGCAAAATCAAAGATTTTCAAATATAACACTCAATCATTCTTTCAATTACCAAAATCAAGTTTTGACCTTTATTTCTTATGGCCTATTCGGCCTTAACACTTATCACAATCAAGAATCAAACATGCAAAAATAGATTTTGACATGCAAGGTTATATACCACATTTCTTTCTTGTTTTAATCCCCTATTAAATCATTCCATTCATTAAGTCACCAAACCATGCACTACTTAGTGATTTCAACTTAATCAATCCATCAAATCAACATGCATACACTTAATCACCAAGTTATCCCCTTTTTATCTTGTTTTCATTCGGCAAGAACATAATTTTCAACTCAAAGACTAATTACTAGCATGCACTCATTGATCTCCTTTAAAACTATCATGCAATTGCTTTTAAATCATACAAACTTAGTGTTTACCAAGATTATCTCACCAAATTCAATTTCCTTTCTTATTAACACAAAAATTCGAACCTAAACTTAGCATGCAACAATAATTCATTCCTTATTAATCTAATCACCATCCATCATTACTTTAATCAAGTCTACTCACAACAAACCACTTTAAAGATTCAACCCATTCGGATTTATCAAGAAAATACACATACAAAGATCAATCTTGATATGCAAGTCCTATATCACATTTTCAACTTATTTTAAGCCTTAACTTAGTCATTTAACTCATTTTCATCAAGATTTCTGAAGCAAAAAGCCAAACATCACCTAATGACTCGACTTTAATCAAATTATTCAATCAACATGCTTGCATTCACTTAATCACAAATCAATCTCTTCTAAACCCTTTTTCTATTCGACAAAAATTCAAAATTCACAATCCAAGAACCAAACAAGGACATGCACACTAACTCCTCTTTTAAATCAACATGCAACTCTATTTCCTACTAATTAAGCTTAGTTCATACCAAGATCAAGTCACAAAATTCAATTTCCCTTTTTATTAGCATAAAGCCGAAGCAAAAACTCACATGCAAATCATCAATTTTGATTTTCTAAGCAACAATCACATGCACACATTCATTTTACAATCAAGGAAATCATTTTACCAATCACATACTCAATTTTCAACAAAAGAAACAAAACCCTTTTTCAAGCTTTCAAGAAACTATAACATGCAACATTAAAATCCAACAATCACATCATGGAAAACCCACCGACTCTCCTTTGGATCATTGCCGGTGGTGGTCGAACTTGAGAGAGTCCATGACGGATCTCTTCTCGAGTTTATGACCTCCAAAACCTCTTAAAATCACTCTTATAGTTATGCTTCAAGAAATTGTTTTTCTTAAACACAACCATAGTGATCACTTCAACAAAACCTTTATAATCACTTACATGCAAGTAGGAATTGAAGTATATACCAAGAATAACAACTAATGGAAGCAATATCTCGGTGTTTGAGTGTGTTTTAATGGTTGCATGCGAGTGAGAGAGGTGAGAGATGAGAGAGCCGAGAGGGAGTGAGAGAGAGGGAGTGTGTGTTCGGGAGAAAGAAAGAAAAAGAGAGAAGAGAGAATGAGTGCTCGGGAAAGAAAGAAGAAAATGGGGAGGAAGGGGTTGATTTATACTCCACCAAAGCAAGGGCAAGATGGTAATTTAATAATTCCTTTTTGACTCACACATACTTTCTCTTTTTACTTAAATGCAACAAAATTCAAATATAAAATATATCTCTCTCGGAAAGTCGAGAATTATTGAAAATGACAATTTTAACACGTAGGTCTTGAAATTAGCTTTTTATCCATTACTCATAATAAGAATTTGAGCGAACGGTTGATTTTATATGAATTTCACAAACTTGCTTTAATAAATACATTTTCCACATAAAATCAATTTAAAAATGCAAAGATCAACAATCAAATTCATTTATCATTTTTATAAAGTCTCTAAGGTCTTTACAAGGATAACAGAACAAATCCCATATTTTTATCTTACTCGGATGATTTTATAAAAATGCACGAAGGTTAAATAAACCCTTATTTAAATCAAATAATTCCTTTAAATCCATAAAAATGTCACAGAGCACACAATCATGCACACAGGCTAGCAATCACACATATACGATCATATAACGACTCAGGTCTGATCATAAATTTATTCCTCTTTATATTTGTATTCCCTTTTTATTCTTTATCATCTTTTACGCGTACCGGGTCACGTTCAGTCTGACGGCCTGACGCTCAGCGTTTCGATTACGCTTCTCATTATATTTTCCAATCAACACGTCTCTTAAGACGAAATACTTTATTCATTCACTTCACATATAATTCACATTTTATATTATTTAATTCCATATTAGGACGGGTTCCGTTCTACCTGACGGCCCGACACCACAGCTCGACTTCTAAGCTGACTCTTTAAATTGGAACGTTTTTATTCACGCTCCTTAACTCTAGTATACAGATAAGACAAATAATCACCGCTTAACCACATAATCTCATCACATAACACATACTTTACTTTCTTAATTACGACACAAAATTCTCGGTCGTTACAATCTACCCTCCTTAAAAGGATTCTGTCCCCAGAATCTAATCTAAGCAAATAGATGGGGATACTTTTCTTTCATTTCACTTTCTAATTCCCAAGTCGATTCCTCGACTAGTGGATTTCTCCACAACACTCTAACTAGAGGTACAACTTTATTTCTAAGCGTCCTTTCTTTTTTATCCAAAATTCGCACTGGTTGTTCCACATAGGACAAACCTGGTTGGATTTCTACTGGTTCCAACTCGATCACATGGATCGCGTCGGCATTATACTTTTTCAGGAGAGATACATGAAATACATTGTGCAGATATTGCATTTGCGGCGGCAGCGCCAATTCATACGCCATTTTCCCAACTTGTCGCAATACTTCAAATGGTCCAATGTACCTTGGACTTAGCTTTCCTTTCTTTCCAAATCGAGTTAAACCTTTCCAAGGAGATATCTTCAACAAGACCTTGTCTCCAGTTTCGAATTGCACATCTTTTCGCTCTTGATTCGCGTACTTTGCCTGTAGGTCTTGAGCTGCAATTAATCTCTTTCGTATCATTTCAACTTTTTCCTTCGTTTGCTGCACTAGCTCGGGGCCAATTAACTTGCGCTCACCAACTTCGTCCCAATAAGTAGGGGGTCTACACTTTCTTCCATACAACGCTTCATAAGGCGGCATGCCAATACTTGCGTGATAACTGTTATTGTAGGAAAACTCAACTAAGGGCAAATGATCGTCCCAATTTCCTTTGGAATCTATTGCGCAGGTTCACAACATATCCTCAATTGTCTGAATTGTCCTTTCACTTTGTCCGTCTATCTGCGGATGATATGTTGTACTCATTTTCAATTTCGTTCCCAAATGATCATGGAATTGTCGCCAAAATCTCGAGTTAAACCTCGAATCTCTATCAGACACGATAGATACAGGAACTCCATGACGCATCACGATTTCATCCAGATATAATTTGACTAGCTTCTCTAATGAAAACCTTTCGTTTATCGGCAAGAAATGCGCTGACTTTGTCAACCGATCAATTACCACCCAAATCGCATCATGATTAGACTTGGTTTTAGGTAATCCTACCACGAAATCCATCGCGATATGTTCCCATTTTTATTCAGGTATGTCCAGTGGCTGAAGCAATCCACTTGGCCTTTGATGTTTCGCTTTAACTCTTTGGCACGTGTAACATTTGCTTATCCATTTCGCAATTTCCTTTTTCATGTTTGGCCACCAAAAATTTTCTTTCAAATCCTGGTACATCTTCGTACTTCCAGGGTGAATTGAAAATCTCGAGTTATGCGCTTCTTGCAAAATCTCGTGCTTTAGCTCCACAACATCAGGTATCCAAATACGTGAGTTAACACGGTATATCCCTTTTCCATCCTTTTGAGCTTTAATTTCTTCTCCCGTCAACTTATTCTTTTCGCGATTCATCATTTGCTCTTGACAACATCTAATCTTTTCCAAAATTTTAGGTTGAAACCGTATTGCATAAATGGCTTCACCTCCACATTCTGGAGTCTGCACCACTATTTCCATCTTTTCAAAGTCCTTGATTAATTCTTCTGATGACGTTAACATATTCAACTTTTCCTTTCGACTTAAAGCATCAGCTACCACATTTGCCTTTCCAGGATGATAGTTTATCGCACAATCATAATCTTTGATCAATTCCAACCACCTTCTTTGTCGCATATTTAGTTCTTTCTGAGTAAAGATATACTTTAGGCTCTTATGGTCCGTATAAATCTCGCACTTTTCCCCGTACAAATAATGCCTCCAAATCTTAAGGGCAAATACAATTGCTGCCAATTCCAAATCGTGCGTTGGATACTTTTGCTCATGCGGCTTGAGTTGCCTTGACACGTATGCTATTACCTTCCCGTGTTGCATTAACACGTATCCAAGTCTTTTATAGGAAGCATCACTGAATATCACAAATTCACCTTTATCATCTAGTAATACCAATACAGGGGCGGTTACCAACCTCTTCTTTAACTCTTGAAAACTTTCCTCGCACTTTTCTGTCCAAACGAACTTCTCATTCTTTCTCGTCAATTTTGTCAATGGAACGGCAATCTTTGAGAAATTTTGCACAAATCTTCTATAGTATCCGGCTAATCCCAGAAAACTTCTGACTTCCGTCGGAGTCTTGGGTCTTTCCCAATTCATTACAGCTTCTATCTTGGCTGGATCCACTTTAATTCCTTCTTTATTAACTATATGACCAAGAAATTGCACTTCCTTTAGCCAAAATTCACACTTTGAAAACTTTGCATACAACTTCTCTTTTCGCAGAATTTCCAAGGAAATCCTCAAATGCTCCTTATGATCTTCCTCCGTCTTGGAATAAATAAGTATATCGTCAATAAACACAATCACGAACTTGTCCAAATACTGCTTGAACACTCTGTTCATAAGATCCATAAATGCAGCTGGCGCATTCGTCAAGCCAAATGCCATCACCAAAAACTCATAATGTCCGTATCTTGTTCGGAACGCTGTCTTGGGTATATCTTCCGCTTTGATCTTTAGTTGATGATACCCAGATCTTAAATTAATCTTTGAAAAGCACGAAGCTCCTTTTAATTGGTCAAACAAATCATCGATCCGTGGTAGAGGGTACTTATTCTTGATTGTCAACTTATTCAGTTCACGGTAATCGATACATAATCGCATACTTCCATCCTTCTTCTTTACAAATAACACCGGTGCGCCCCACGGGGATACACTCGGTCGGATTACTCCTTTGTCCAACAACTCTTGCAACTGAGCTGCCAATTCCTTCATTTCAACCGGCGCCATGCGATAGGGAGCTTTTGACACTGGTTCCGTACCAGGAGCCAATTCAATCGTAAACTCGATCTCTCTGTCTGGAGGTAGTTCAGGAAATTCATCAGGAAACACGTCCGGAAATTCTCTTACTACCGGAATATCGTCGATCCTTACAGATTCTTTCTCCACGTCCACGACATGAGCCAAATAAACCTCGCATCCTTGACGTATCAATCTTCTCGCCTCAATAACCGTTAGAAATTTCTTCTCTTGTCTCTTTCCTTTAAATATCACTTCCTCGCCATCCTTGGTTTTTAACTTCACTTTCTTACTTTTACACTCTATTTGCGCCTCATGATTTGACAACCAATCCATTCCTAGTATAACCTCAAATTCTCCTAACTTAAAAGGAATTAAGTCAGCAGAAAAGTGCCGATCTTCTATAGACACATCACAATCGGGACAAATCTTATTAACAACAACTTTCTCTTGATTTGCTACCTCTATAATCAACTTAGGCTCTAGAGGGTACGCAACACAATTTAACTTATCAAGAATGCTTTCAGAAATAAAAGATCTGGTTGCTCCAGAATCCATCAAAACTTTTACTTCTACTGAGTTTATAACAAGCATACCTGCTACCACGTCCACATCTTGCACCGTATCTTTCATTGTCATGTTAAAGGTCCTAGCTCTGGGTTGAGCTGATGGGGCGGGGAGAGACGGCAGTCCAGCAATTCTGAGAACATTAGCCTTCTGCACAGGCTCCTTGCAATTTCTAGCCATATGGCCTACCTTGCCACACTTGAAACAAGCCAAATCAGGCTTCCTTATTTCATTTGAACATTCCGAAGAATAATGCCCCTTCTGGTTGCACTTAAAACATGTTATATCCAACTTATTACACCTCCCCGGGTGTCTCTTTCCACAGTTCCTGCATTCTTGCATCTGGGGTCTGCTTTCCTTTCCCGGTTGTCCAGCTTTCTGGAAACGGTTCTTCTCAGCTCCATTCCCGGGTCTAAACTTCTGAAACTTTTTGTTCTGACCTCCACCATTCTTTCCAAACTTTCCTCTGAACTTTGAACTTCCTTGCTCTTGCTCAGAGCTTTCAAACTTCCTTTTTCTTCCTTCATTTTCTCTTCGAGCAGCTTCCCGCTCACCTTCTACTATCATTGCCTTCTGAACCAAAGCAGCATAGTTCTTGATCTCCAACATCGCTATTTGACTCCTAATCCACGGCTTAAGTCCCTGCTGGAACCTCTTAGCCTTCTTTGTTTCAGTATTCACGTACCCTGGCACGAACCTTGCCAACTCTGAAAACTTCACCTCATATTCTGCTACCGACATTTCCTCCTGTCTAAGATCCAAAAATTTCATCTCCAACTGATCTTGCATATAACTTGGCAAATATTTTTCCAGAAACATCTCAGTGAACTTCTCCCAAGATAAGTCTTTGCCTTCCAACAACGCCTTAGAAGACTTCCACCAGAAACTTGCTTCATCCCTCAAATAATAACTTGTGTACTGAGCTTTCTTATCGTCCTTAACTTCGGCTAGCTCAAAGGCTTTTTCCATCTCTCTCAACCACGAATGTGCTTTAATCGGATCTGGCAAACCTAAGAACTCTGGAGGATGAACAGATTGAAAGTGCTTAAAATTTCCGACTTTTGGGGCCACAGGTTGTTGCAAAAGCTGATCAAGTCTGCTCATCAAAGTGGTTTCTGGGTTTATTTCTGGGTCTTGGGTGGGAATTTCTTCTTCTTGGTGATCTGGTGAGTTGGCCATTTCTTACAAACCTGATTGAGCAATTATGTAGCAATACGATAGCATGGCATATATATAACAACAATTTTTATGAAATCTCTTTTGTGGGTTTAAGTTTTACCCAATTTGCACATGCAATCCTATTACTACATAATTCTCATATCAGTGTTATTTTATCATGGCAAGGAATAGGGTTTTACGATCTTTAGACATGGTTGTATGAAAATATAGCTGTATTTAAAACATGGCATTGAGAACAGTTTATAAGATAAACAAGGTGCACAAAGGAAAGCAAGATAATGGATTTATTTAAATCAAGGGTTACATAGGAAATATTCTGGATTTTAAGGTTCTGAAACAAGGTACAATAAATAGCAGGGTTAAACAGAGGAAAAACTGGAAAACATCCCCCTATCTACCCCTAACTTCCAACTACTACTACTACTACACTGATCTGAAATACAACAAGATAAATGAAAAAGGGATCCCGGCATCTGACCAAGTATCCCAAAGCCTACCGGCGCTGAAAACAACAACAACAATCTACGGGCTCAACCAACAGTCCTGTCTAATCATCTAGGATCTCTCTCAACACAACCAACATCCAGCGAATGATCTTATACAGCCTCCGGGCCTCAGCATCAGCATCACTAGTGGATGGTCCCTCATCCAATCTCCTCCTGGCAACCTGCTCCACCATCTTCACTCGAACTTGCCACTCATCATCCATAACAGAAGCACTCTGCCTAGACTCTCTGGCTAGTCTATCCACCAAAGCTCCTAACTCAGGAATGCGGGAGTACACAAAGTCTCGGTCCTGGGCTATTTTGCCACCAATACTGACAGGAACAGTCTTAGGCATCTCCGACTCTGGCTCAGGGGCAGGGGTCTCTGAATCAGGCCTCAAGGGGGAAATCTGCATAGGGATCTCACTACTCTCAAAAG
The DNA here is from genome assembly GCF_009905375.1 of Apium graveolens. Lineage (NCBI taxonomy): Eukaryota > Viridiplantae > Streptophyta > Magnoliopsida > Apiales > Apiaceae > Apium > Apium graveolens. The sequence goes on from NC_133652.1 coordinate 25,578,280, forward strand.
GGTCCTCCTCTGGGTCTGAACTAACATATACAGGCTCCTCTGGAGAGGGTGGAATAGGGTCCACAGGGGTACCAGTCAAGTTAATCTCTGAGTCTGAATCACTACCACTACTAGGATCCTGAGAGAAAATATAAAACAGCAACCAAGAAACAATGTTAGGGTCAAATAAAGCTTCCAGCTAACTCACACCCTAACTCTAGTTTCTGCTTTACCAATCAAACACTTTCCTTAGACTATAGCTAACTCAACTCTACATGAGTCGAACTCTCTCGCGATATAGATATATTCCCAAAATACCCCTTTTTAAAACCTAACTTGTCTCAGGGACTAGATCCTGTAGCTCTGATACCAACTTGTGACGCCCTCAATCTCGGGGTTAGGAAATGAGGACTCACACACCTCTATTCTAATAATTAATTATGCATAAACCCTGATTAACTACTAACAGGATCAGCAGGATAAAGTATGAGACAAGATTACAACTACCAATCACAGAATATAACTTACAAACCCAAAATATTATTAAATAATCCATATCGGTTCCGGCTGGAAACCGACAGATAAACCATTGTATCTTTATACACCTCTTTCTAGGCGCGAGCTCACTCATAACCTGCACTACCTGCTCTGGCAACTGGAAGCCCTCAACACGATAGGGACCACCAGGTACGCTCTTACGAGCAGTGCGCCTAAGCCTGGCCATCTTCTTGCTTAACTGCCATGGTTAGATTAAGACAAAACAAATGAGTAGAAAACTCAGCCAGTAACTATATAGCAGTTCCACAATATCAAATCTCAATATACTTTGAACAAACTAGGGCATTCTACTTTAGTTAACCTAGGTGGCAGATTTTCATATATTTATTTTTGTTTTCTTTGAGATAAGGAAAGGGTATCCGAAGAATAGTTGGGCTTTCAAGAAACAAGGCTCGAAACAGAACAAAAGCCGATATTCTTCACAATTCATTATAGGATCAAAATAGATCTTTCGATAGAGGAAAGCAACCGTATTTCAAGATATAGAATCATTCGTATGATCAACAATTTCAGGAATCAGGGTTCTGAGCTTTAAGCTCCACAATAATATAATCAACTCTTTTCAAAACAGTATAAACCATTTTCATTTCCAAAAATCAATTTACTGAATAAAAGTTTTCAGTTCCCTTTTTAAATAATCATTTAGAACCCTTGATTGGATCACTTATCTTTCCATTTCATTATATACGGGTGATCAGCCCGTATCGACCTCCATTCCGGTCTTTAAGGTACCATTCGGCATAATTTCAGCCTTAAATTGGACTAGTCCCACTAGCCTCTTACCATGACTGGACTAGTCCCACTAGCCTCTTACGTCTCAATCCAATCCATCAGGAATTCATTTGGAAAACCTTGAGTTGGAAAATAATAGGTTTTCTAAAATTCATTTTATCATTACCAAGCCTCTGAAATCATTCAGACTCTTTCAAGTCAAAACTCATTCTTAATTCAGATTTTAAAGAAACAAAGTTCAGGGAGTGAATCAAAGATACGCAAGGAACAATTCTCAAGAATTCTGTATCAAGGATAATAAGGTACTAAATTTGAAGGATCAGTAATAACTTAGGGATCATTAGGGCGATCAAGAGAAACAGGGTATCATTAACAGAGTTATCCAAGATAATTAAAGGTTCAATATGATTCATGGCATTATAGGAAACTGGAACAGAAAGGCAGATTATCAAAGGGTGAAATTAATAGGATTATCAATAACAGGTTATCAAGAACAAGGGTACTTCAAATCAATATCAGGGTTTCATAAAGCAAAGGTTTTATACTTTGACAGTTCAATACTCTACATAGTATGAACAACATTTCCTTTATAATCATTTACACAAGTAATCAGAGTTACTTGCCTGAAATTGCTTTCCTGAGGGTTGAACTACTGCAACCTAGTATACTTTTCCCTTTCCTAGCCCGAATGCCCTCACGCTCCGAATCTACAATAAAAACCAAAAATCTTAATTAGATTCCCAACTCTCGTTCCCGGAACGATCTCTCTATACGATAACTCGATTATATCTTTGACTCGAACTATACGAGTATAGCTTATACAAATAAGCACACAGCACATAGCACATAGCACAATCCTTTCTCGTAGTTTTTATATCCTTATATTCCTAGCAATCAAAGCGTACTCGCTTGACCTAGGCTATTTCTCAAATCACACTAACACGACTCTTTTACGAGTACTAGACCCATTTACAACCAAACATTTATGTGCATACTATCACTTATATTAATCGACTTAATTCCCTTTTCTTTTATTCCTTAATTCGAACCAAAACAACAATCCAATCAAGCAAAATCAAAGATTTTCACATATAACACTCAATCATTCTTTCAATTACCAAAATCAAGTTTTGACCTTTATTTCTTATGGCCTATTCGGCCTTAACACTTATCACAATCAAGAATAAAAAAAAAATAGATTTTGACATGCAAGGTTATATACCACATTTCTTTCTTGTTTTAATCCCCTATTAAATCATTCCATTCATTAAGTCACCAAACCATGCACTACTTAGTGATTTCAACTTAATCAATCCATCAAATCAACATGCATACACTTAATCACCAAGTTATCCCCTTTTTATCTTGTTTTCATTCGGCAAGAACATAATTTTCAACTCAAAGACTAATTACTAGCATGCACTCATTGATCTCCTTTAAAACTATCATGCAATTGCTTTTAAATCATATAAACTTAGTGTTTACCAAGATTATCTCACCAAATTCAATTTCCTTTCTTATTAACTCAAAAATTCGAACCTAAACTTAGCATGCAACAATAATTCATTCCTTATTAATCTAATCACCATCCATCATTACTTTAATCAAGTCTACTCACAACAAACCACTTTAAAGATTCAACCCATTCGGGTTTATCAAGAAAACACACATACAAAGATCAATATTGACATGCAAGTCCTATATCACATTTTCAACTTGTTTTAAGCCTTAACTTAGTCATTTAACTCATTTTCATCAAGATTTCCGAAGCACAAAGCCAAACATCACCTAATGACTCGACTTTAATCAAATTATTCGATCAACATGCATGCATTCACTTAATCACAAATCAATCTCTTCTAAACCCTTTTTCTATTCGGCAAAAATTCAAAATTCACAATCCAAGAACCAAACAAGGACATGCACACTAACTCCTCTTTTAAATCAACATGCAACTCTATTTCCTACTAATTAAGCTTAGTTCATACCAAGATCAAGTCACAAAATTCAATTTCCCTTTTTATTAGCATAAAGCCGAAGCAAAAACTCACATGCAAATCATCAATTTTGATTTTCTAAGCAACAATCACATGCACACATTCATTTTAAAATCAAGGAAATCATTTTACCAATCACATACTCAATTTTCAACAAAAGAAACAAAACCCTTTTTCAAGCTTTCAAGAAACCATAACATGCAACATTAAAATCCAACAATCACATCATGGAAAACCCACCGGCTCTCCTTTGGATCATGGCCGGTGGTGGTCGAACTTGAGAGAGTCCATGACGGATCTCTTCTCGAGTTTATGACCTCCAAAACCTCTTAAAATCACTCTTATAGTTATGCTTCAAGAAATTGTTTTTCTTAACAACAACCATAGTGATCACTTCAACAAAACCTTTATAATCACTTACATGCAAGTAGGAATTGAAGTATATACCAAGAATAATAACTAATGGAAGCAATATCTCGGTGTTTGAGTATGTTTTAATGGTTGCATGCGAGTGAGAGAGGTGAGAGATGAGAGAGTCGAGAGGGAGTGAGAGAGAGAGGGAGTGTGTGTTCGGGAGAAAGAAAGCAAAAGAGAGAAGAGAGAATGAGTGCTCGGGAAAGAAAGAAGAAAATGGGGAGGAAGGGGTTGATTTATACTCCACCAAAGTAAGGGCAAGATGGTAATTTAATAATTCCTTTTTGACTCACACATACTTTCTCTTTTTACTTAAATGCAACAAAATTCAAATATAAAATATATCTCTCTCGGGAAGTCGAGAATTATTGAAAATGACAATTTTAACACGTAGGTCTCGAAATTAGCTTTTTATCCATTACTCATAATAAGAATTTGAGCGAACAGTTGAATTTATATGAATTTCGCAAACTTGCTTTAATAAATACATTTTCCACATAAAATCAATTTAAAAATGCAAAGATCAACAATCAAATTCACTTATCATTTTTATAAAGTCTCTAAGGTCTTTACAAGGATAATAGAACAAATCCCATATTTTTATCTTACTCGGATGATTTTATAAAAATGCACGAAGGTTAAATAAACCCTTATTTAAATCAAATAATTATTTTAAATCCATAAAAATCTCACAGAGCACACAGTCATGCACACAGGCTAGCAATCACACATATATGATCATATAACGACTCAGGTCTGATCACAAATTTATTCCTCTTTATATCTGTATTCCCTTTTTATTCTTTATCATCTTTTACGCGTACCGGGTCACGTTCAGCCTGACGGCCCGACGCTCAGCGTTTCGATTACGCTTCTCATTATATTTGCCAATCAACACGTCTCTTAAGATGAAATACTTTATTCATTCACTTCACATATAATTCATATTTTATATTATTTAATTCCATATTAGGACGGGTTCCGTTCTACCTGACGGCCCGACACCACAGCTCGACTTCTAAGCTGACTCTTTAAATTGGAACGTTTTTATTCACGCTCCTTAACTCTAGTATACAGATAAGACAAATAATCACCGCTTAATCACATAATCTCATCACATAACACATACTTTACTTTCTTAATTATGACGCAAAATTCTCGGTCGTTACAATGTCGGCTTCCATCAATGCCTACTGCTAAGTAATTTACTGCCAATGGCTCCTCCAAGTCTGTTATTTCAGATATGGCTTGACGAAAGTGACTAAAATAGCTTCTCAGTGATTCGCTAGGTCGTTGTCGCATTGCAATCAAAGATGCTATGATTTTGCCTCCTTTGTTGTGCCCTGCAAGCATGTGGAGAAAAATTGGCAACGGGCAACTTCTGAATGTCCAAAAAACGTCATCTGACCATCAAAAGTGTTGAGAAACCCTGACGGGTCCGAAGATCCATCAAATTAATTGAGAGTCGGAGTTTTTAACGTCCTGTCTATTTTTGCTTTCTCGATGCTTCGAGACAAGGGGCTCTCTATCGGGGCTTCGAACCTCGATTGAGTACGAACTAGATCTCGCAACTGTTCCATATCCTCCTGCATTTTTAAAAATTCCTCTTGTGAGATCGTGTCTGTCGACACCGATCTTTGCGAAGTACCCCCTGATGACGTTGTCTTAGGACGTCGAGGTTTTCAATATATAGATTCCATAGAAACCTCATCCTCATCGTAATAGTAATCATCATTTTCCGAAAGCTCTACATTATCGAGCTCCTTGTCACCACCTTCCTTGATCGACGCTTGCTTCAACTCCTGCTGCAAATATTGAATTTCTCTTATTTTCTCCAGCTTCGCCTCCAATCGTTGAGTTTCAGCTTCCAGCATCTTGAGCTCTTCATCTGAGCCTTCAACACCTTCTACCTCCTGTTCTCGTAAGAGTTTCTTCTGTTGCAACTTTTGCAAATGCAATCTAGCATCACTTGAAAGCACTTGATTCCCCTTTTCTGTGAGGATACGAGTGCGAGTATCCCTAAGTACTCTCCTTTTTACGCTCAACTGGCTGTTTCTGCGCCTTAGATCCTTCAAGTGGAGGGTTTTCCTCCACCGAAAACAACCGTCTTGGCTTGAGGGTCGATGGTACCTTATCATTCTCTGTTGGAGCAATATGCTCTGATCTTTGAACAATTTCGATCTCTGTCGTATTCCCACATTTCTCTTGATCTGTTTCTTCAATAATCATGTTGGAGTATCAAATTCAAGAGCTCCTTTTAACGCCAAATGATGACTCTATTTATGAGCCATATATTTTGGAGAAGCTTCTCTTTATTGATACTTTAATTTTCCAAACTTTTACAAGTGAGGCAATAGCTTTCTATTTAACGGGCTTCCTTAACGGGCTTCCTTTACAAGATGGGCCTACATTCTATCTCTTTGGGCCTTATTACACATTATATAACTTATTTCCTATTTCTTATTCTTCTTGGCCCAACAGTGTCTATTAGGGATTTTTGGGGTTCAAAACAGGTGTTTTGTTTTTGATACTTAATCGATATATTTTTTTGTCTCAAATTGTACTATCTTACATGTTTATTTTATTTCCTATTAAGTAATTAAGATTAAATGAATAAATTCACTAATTTCCATCTAACCTGTATTATTTTAGATAAAATATTTAAGAAAATCAATAAAATTTGTTTATCCAATTCTCAATTTCAATTTTTTTATATATATTTAGGGGTTCCGAGAAAAAATTCTTAGTAAATTTTAATATTTTATATTAAAATTTTGGGGTTATTCCGGAGTTGGCGGAACCAGAGCTCTCTTTGGTCCTATAATTCCTCCGGTGAGTAACTCCCTATATATACAAGTACTACAAATATATACAAATACTACAAATAATTCATGTGTTATTTTTTAACAAATGACCTTTTCTTCACAATTTTTTTTTAAATTTTAAAATTATTCATGCAAAAATTTTAACCATTCAAAAAATAAGGCTCAGTTTTCAGCCCTCATAATTATTAATTACAGCAAGTAGAAAATGAGTTGATGGAGAAGGATCACAGAAAAAAATATAACAGGAATACGAATATTTAAAGAGGTGATTTGCTACGAACGTGTCTACATAATTTTTTTTCAGGCAAGTTGATAAAAAAAACTCGAGGAAAAGTCATATTGTAACTAACTAAAAATGAATTATTTTATTGAAATTGCCATATAGCATAAACTAGAAAATAACAGTTTTCAAACAAAGGTATTTTTGAAAAATATCAAATATATATTCAAACAAAAATAGAAAAATAATGTTATTTAATGATCATTATACCGCTCGAACTATCCATTTGAGATCAATAAAAAATTGAGAATTAATCGGAATAAAAATCAGATTTACTATAAAATTAAATTATATTTAATATATTAGTATGAGTATATTAGTTATTTATTAATAAATATATATTTTTTATATCATAATTTTTATAATTATTTATGTTTAAATGAATATAAAATTTTAATTTAAATAAATAATTATATATATTTCAATAAAAATTCATAAAAATTACCGCGGCTGCAACTAATTAATCGGAATTAATCGGAAGATGGGATTTTGAGAACACACAGGTAAGCAACAATTAGGTAAAGACGGGCCTAGAAACAAGTTGTTATAAAATTCAAAGGAAATAATCCTTTCCCGGAAGCTTCCAGACAAGAATTAGCTGTTTGGCATTCTTTTATAATTTTAAAGTTTGATTTCCCCTAAATTGACTTGAGTCTTTCTATTACCCAAATTCATTTCCTCTACCCTCAGGCGACTGCTTCTTCTCATCGCAAAATTGTGCAACCATGACGTCTCAGGCTAGCTATGAAAAAATGCAGCTCCGTCAAAATTACCGCAATCTCTGGCACTCCGATCTCATCTCCACTATGAAAGTCGACACTCCTTGTACTGTCCTCTCTCTCTCTCTCTCTCTCTCTCTCTCTCTCTCTCTCCCTCCCTCTCTCTCTCTCTCTCCCTCCCTCCCTCTCTCTCTCTCTCTCTCTCTCTCCCTCTCCCTCTCCCTCTCCCTCTCTCCCTCCCCCTCCCTCCCTCTATATCTCTTCTATTTATGGGTATGATCTGTATTTTATATTACTAATTGGATGCTTATTTGTGTGTTATTAAATTTTTGCAGATTGCTGTCTTGCTTTGTGGTGGTAAGTCTTGTCTTACTTTCAAGTATTTTTACGCGGATCTATTATTTTTTTTAAAAGTTCGATTATGTTTGATTTAATCATGACTAGTTAAATACACATATATTTGCGTTTTGTAGATGTTGAGCAATGTCATGATGATTTAGGGTTGACTTTTAATTGCCTCTTACATTAGATTGGTATCTTCTGATTATGTAATTTTGTTGTGGTTATAGATTGATGAACTGCAGCTCGTAGGTTTCATTTTCTTTTGTTTGCTTTGGTATAAATTGTGTAGTTGATATGTTAAATGTGTTATGGCCTTGAATGAAGATTTTCATTAGTGTTTTCCTGGCTTCTAATTACTCGGTTTGACAGTTTCAGAAATGCAATCTAAAAAGTTAATCAGATTACTAAATGAAAGTTTGTGAACCTGCTCGTGCTGTATGTTTATTTGATATTAGACTTGAGTTTGTGCTTGTATCAGTTTTTTGATTACTGGTTATAGTATTTCATAAATGGTACAGCAACATTGTCTGGAAACTTGCTGTAATAAGGCTTTGTTGGCATACAATACCGTGTTTTGGATAAGTACTTTGACTAATTTTCTTAGGCTGTTAGGCAAATAAACACTGTAAAATTAAGTATAAATTTTCGGGTAAAATTACCCAAACAAATAGAGCCAATATGGTTTGCTTGGATCATAGATTATAAAAAACTTAAATATATGCAGCGAGAGCTGTACATATGCATTTTAAAGGTGTAGACAGGGATGCAAATTGTAAATTTGCTGTAGGACAGAGATTATTAATTTAATGGTTTAGAATAAAACTATAACCTTTAAGTTAGGATGTATATCATCAGCAGAAGAGAAAGTTTGAATGGAATAACTGAGAACTGAATTATCCAATGTGCTCCGGAAATAATTAAAGATATCATAGAACCTAAAAATAACTCTAATAATAAGAAACTAGTTACCACTGTGATCAAGATGTACTTCTTGATAGTATTAACTAACATAATTAAATAGAAGTAACTCATTATATTATTCTACTACAGTAAAATAGAATGTTTTTAGTAATCTATTATCTTCTAATAGAAATTGCTTGTAAGTTACAAGCAATGTTTGTGAAAGATGATGTGTTCCAATTTAACGTTTTGTTTCATTGATGTGCCAGTGGACCATGTGTATCGTACTTGCTTCGTAAGCGCGCACTTTACAATGACATGTCAAGGTAATTCGATGACTCTATATTCTTTTAAAGCTAAGTTTTTGGACCGCCTTTACGGTAAATAAGGTGCTTCCTATTCGCCATAGGTACGTGTGCTGTGCTGGTTATATGCCTTGCAGTGGTCGGTGTGGTGAAAGCAAATGCCCTGAGTTTTGCCTTTGCACCGAGGTATGTGACCCAAATTAAGAGCAATTTACCTTCTATCTTCCCAATTTTACATTACCTGTATATATCTAAAGCACACTCCAAGTTGGTGATCGAACCACTTTCATTTACAAGTTGTCGTGGCTAAAGGAGAATTAGAGGGGGGGGGGGAGGGGAGAGGACATCTGGATGATTAACACTATTAGGTAGTCTAGATGCTTAAAACCATAACTCCCCTCATAGTTGCTTCTTATTTTGATTGTGGAGTCTTCACAAGGCTAACAATTATAAAACCTAAAAATGTTAAAGAAGAATTATAATAATGCTTCATTTACATCTTTTTTATGTTAAAATTAAGTAAAACTGCTCCAGTGTCTACCAAAATCTAATGAATTTTTTTATGTGTTGGAAGGCACACTTCTTTGTGAATTTCCAAAAAGAGACCTTATTGAGTGTTTCAAGTGTCCTTCTCAGCTTTAATACCAGTAGAAGTTGGGACTGTCAAACGTAGGTGGGCATATTCGCGGTTTTAAGAACTGATAATTTCAAATTATTATGTGGATCCAGTTTATGCCCAGTTGACTGATTGCATTAGGAATTTTGATAGAAAGATCTATAGTATATCTGTTTCCTGAATCTATTTCCATCTTAAACTTATGTTCAGATGGTGGAGTACTTGGTTATTTGTCTTTATAATCTTGGTGGCTGGCCTAAACCCTATTCTGTTTAACTTGCGGGACTCTCTTTCTGTTATTATATCTATATGTCCTATACTCCTATCACTTTGACTAATTGAGCACCAATTTATAATTTTTGAAGGACATAATATTTATCCGTCGTTATTATTGTTCTGTTCACAAATTTGCAGGTAGTGTGTTGCTTTGGAAATTCAGTAGCTTCAACTCGCTTTCTTCTGCAAGATGAGTTCAACATACAGACAACAAAGTGTGATAATTGTATCATTGTAATTTTTCTGTCCCTCTCGATATCTCATGCACAAACGTGCATGCTAGTCACTCCCACACAAGCACTACAGTTTTGTATGTGGTTAATATGCTTCTAATTGATGTGCAGGGTTTTATGTTCTGCCTTCAACAAGTTGCATGCATATTTTCCATTGTTGCAATGATAGTTGGAAGTGATGAACTTTCTGAGGCCTCCCAGATACTGAACTGTGCAGCGGATCTGGTCTACTGCACGTAGGTTATTCTTTCCTCACCCCGCATGGATTTTAAAAACAATTGTACTATAAGTCTATAATGTACTAACTCTTTTTATTTTACGTTTCTCTTTTTTTTTCTCTAGGGTGTGCGCTTGTATGCAGGTATGAAAATATCCTCTTAACTCTTCCAAATATGTACATATAGTTCTCTTTAATATTTTACAAGCTCTGCTTGAAAGAATGTTACCTGATATCGGCTGCCAGTACTGAACTTACTGTACACGTTTAAAGTGTTAAAACCAGTGATATTTTAAAATTCGTTCATGTTTCTTGTCCTACATAAAAAAATCCACCAAGTATTGAATGTTCAAAGTGTATACTTGGGGATAGTAAAGATTCCGGGTATTGTAGGCTTGATAGACCTTAAATAAAACAAGATGCTTGTTTCACCCTTGGAAACAACCGTAATAATGAATTTGATAGATGAAGGGACTTTTAAGTGACATTGTCGCTGCTATGCATTTATTCATTTTTGCTAAACTACATTCTTTTGGATTTTTGCAGACACAACACAAGATTGAAATGGATAAGCGAGATGGTATGTTTGGTGGACAGCCAATGGGAGTTCCCCCAGCACAGCAGATGTCTCGCCTTGATCAGCCATATCCACCTGCAGCTGGATATCCTCCTCCACAGCCCTATGGGCAACAACCCTATGGCTATCCACCCCCTCAAGCTCAGGGTTATCCTCCAGCAGGTTATCCACCTCCTCAAGCTCAGCCTTACCCTCCTGCAGGTTATCCTCCACAGGGATATCCTAAGTGATCACTTCAAGTTCCTAATACATGTAAATTTGGCATTACATTTGCATCTAGATTCCATTCTCATTCTCTTAGATATTTTTCAAACTGGCATTGCTCTGAACAAGGAGAGATAACAAAGGTTGCTTGTGTGCTGAAGATTTAATGTGTATACTAAGTTGAATTCTGCATGTTTACAATTCAAACCTCTCAGTTTCCCCATCTATTTATATTTTAACATCATCTTGTCCTGAAATGCTTAGGTAAGTCTTTTTCATCCATTTGTTCCGACTTTGCGTGTTTATGATATTATAGCTACAATATAATCCTTGGTGGAAATGGGCATATCAGTAAGATGGTATTAGAAGGTGTATGACAAAATTTTGTCTGATACTTTTGCAAGTGCCATTCAATGAATATCATGGATAGCTAATAAACTTATTAAAATTGAATAGCTACTACAGATTTGATTACTAAATTGAGTTGCATTAATTAGGTCCTGCCATGTACTCCGCCATCACAAGACCTACTGTCAAGTCTTAAATCAAAAACTGAAAAGGGGAGGAGATGAGGGAAACTGTGAAGCAAAGTAAATTGCCACTTTACAAGAACCTCTCGTGGATATGTCTGTTTTCCCATAGAATTGGATGCTAAAAAGTGAGCTTTATTCAAGCTCAACTATCCTGGTGTACATTTTAGAAGCACGCTTCTTTCTAAGAACAATTAGTAGCCTTGTTGAACATTAGTATATTATGAAGTTAAGGTACACAGGTGACGATGAAACTCAAAAGCCACCTCCTCGACCGCAGTAAAGTACTTAAAGTCTTAAAAGAAGGCAAAAGTAGTCCAGAACTAAATTTGAAATAGATATTTTCTAAAGAGTGCGGGTCGGCTGTTACGCCTGCAATTTGAGCAACACACCCAATTTCAAACTTGGAAATACCTAATTTTCTTATCCTAACTGGCCCTTTGTAAATGGAAACTCCAGTTCACATGACATTTCTTCCCCTCTCTCTGGGGATTTCTATTAGAAGCTATTGTATTTGTTTTGCCAGGTAAGTAGGGTAGATAAATGGTATCAGGTTGGTTATAAACAACCTTATAATGGTAACATTACGGAAGTTTTTATTATACCAACATTAAGCTGGAAGTAGCCTAGTATGCTGGACCTGGTGGTGTTTATGATTGACACTGCACATGCATGTTAAGTAGGTCTCGAAGCATCCATCAAACATCTGTTTCAGGAGCCGGGATGGTAGATTGTTGATAACATCAACTCTCGATTTCTCATGAAAAGTGAAGAGTTATTTGCCAAAATGGTTGAAGAATATAGGGTCCATGTCAATGACTATACTTGTTGGCCAGCCATGAAGATTACAAACATTAATCATGTAGCATTGAGCTACTTGCACCCAGAAAAGGGGGTGAGATAGAGACTTGATATTAGCATATTGCTCAGTGTATACACCACTACCAAGATAACAACATCCTTTCTTGCTCACCTAAAGTAACCAGTAACAATATCCCCACACATTGATTAAGAGAGTTGCACACATCTATATATAGTGTGAGTTTAGATCAAATAATATTAAACATACTCTAATTAGAACCAATAAAAAAATCCTTTGAATTTGAGGAATTTTTACATTACTGGGCAGCATAGTTACAGAAATCAGTCAATTTTTTAAAAATTGCAGATAATTCGCTGAAAAATAGGTCAAAAATATTTGACAGATTCATTAAATTTCCTGTAAAATAATGATAAATCATCTGATTTTAAAAAAATTCTGATAAATTATAAATCGATAACTTAACTTATTATTTTTGATTTTCGAAATTTATAATGGAACAGACCTATCATTTTTATGAAAAAAACAATTTATTTTGTTACAGAGGCAAACAAGGTAGGCCTACTGCCTAGTAGTCATTTGATTGGGTAATTAAGTGTGGGCTAATTATGTCTTTAACTTTACCCAGTGGTGAGTGGGAAGTAGCAAAAAGAATGAGGTAAAATCAAAGGCAACGGTGAGGAGTAAAATTGATGTATAAGGAAACAAACAAAGAAGGTACTACTGTCTAATCATTTAATTTATCGACAAGATCCATTTAACCCGGATACTTGCACCCACAACCCAACGAAACCAGTAGGACACTTGTAACTGTTTACTGCTACTCCCACCTATGGCCCCTCCCCATTTCCCTATACTACACCACCCCCACCACATTATTAACTCCTTAATATCTTCTCTAAAGTCTAATCTAATCACCATCTCACAATACTAATTTCTCTTTTCTTTCTAGATTTAAACACTCACATCTAATTATTTTTCATTCCACTTAACTAATTCCTTTCTATTTTATCTTTTCCTTCTTAAAAGTTAAGTTACATTTGATTTGATAGTCAAACTTTCCACATTAATAACACAAATAACTAAGAAAAAATTCCTTCCATCCTTTCTTATCCTTACCTTCAATTACCCTACAAATTTATCACAATATATCATCTCTTCAATAATCACTTGAATTTTAAGGTTTTTAGGTTAAAAAAAATTGACACAATTGCAAAAATCAAAACTAAATAGTTTATAATAATGTTATTCAATTGATTTTCGCTCATGTCAAGATTTATTATAATACATACACAAACAGTTAAGCCTAATTGTTAACAAAAAAAACTAAACAACCTTGGTAAACCAAAATTAGTAGCATAAAATCGCTTAAAAAAGTCGATACCAATTTCATTAAAATTTACATTTGATTTGATAGTTAAACTTTCCAAATTTGTAACAGAAAAGTACTATAAATATTTTTACAAAATTTATCACAACCAATTTTGTGTCCATTAATCATACGAATTATAAGAATTTTTAGGGCATAGAAAGAACGGCACAATTGCAAGAACCAAAAATAAACAACTGTAATTAACTAAAATTAGTAGCAAAAAGTCAGTTAAAAAGCAAAGTCGATACCAATTTCATTAACAAAAAAGCATATCAACTCTCTTGTATATACACTTTTTTTCACCCCACTAAACTTTCCATTACATATACACATCTGTATCTATATATCTGAAATCTCCCAAAAAAAAAACACTACAAATTGGAACTAATCGTGGAATACTCTTCGTAATAATCCGAGATTCCCGAAGCAGCCCAAAGCCTCTCATTAAACTCATCTTGTAAATCGCCCGATATAAACGGCGTTCTACAAAGCGGACACGTCTTCTGATCATGATCCATCCAACGGTCCACACAGTTCCTGTGAAACACGTGTCGGCAGTTTGTCAGCCGTCGGATCTCATCACTTGCATCAAACTCGTACAAACAGACAGCGCAACTGTCAGGTGGATCAATTATGTCGGAGAATTTTACTACTGGTAAGAACTCACGCATTAAGGCTGCGGAGACGCAGGAGTACTCGTCGACGGTGGAGGTGTCGGGTCGGGTCGACCAGGAGACTTCGGGTTCGAGAAAGTCGGAGAGGCCGAGAGTTCGGAGGAGAATGGAAATGAATTTACGGAGCAGGCCGAGGAGTGTTAGAGTGTGGATTAGGAGCTTCGGGAAAAATAGGTCTGTGTAGCCTAGTGGAAAGCCCATAGCTATATATAGAATTTTGTTAGTTTGTAAGTTATGTTGGAGAGAGAGAGAGAGAGAGGGAGAGGGAGAGAGAGAGAGAACGGTGAACGGGGAAAGAAGTGAGGAGAGAATATATAGGGAGAGAGATGAGGGAGAGGAAAGAGAGAGGAGGGAGAAGGGAGAGAGTGCCGTGTAGTTTATAAAATAAATGGATAGGTAGATAGATATGTGTTTGATTGTGTTGTGTACACATTTACTTACTGTCCTTAATGTACCGTGTTATTGAATTTCGACGCCAAAGCTATCTTTTTTAAATATTGGAGAGGTTGACATCATTATTAAAAAAAATAAATTAAGCAAGGTAACAGTTAATATTTTTTAAGAAATACGTGAATGTTGGAAAAACTTGTTTTTACTAGATTCTTTTTATATTTAGATTTGTAAACCTTCAATAACCTTATATAAAGAGTAGTAGCGAACCTTAATTTGATTATTGAATTTTATCAAATTCGTTATTAATGTAAAATAATAATATATTTAATGTTAATAAAATATTTATTAATTAAAATTTGAAAAAAAATTGATTTTACCTTTGATTTTATTGTAGAATAATTTTTGATAAATGTGATTTTACTACAGAGCAACTTTAAAACTATTTCATCAAATTTTAATAAATTTTTGAATAAAAAATTGTGTAATTTCATTTGTAATTTGATAATTAAAATTTATAATTATATATGATGAAAATAAAATAAATTATTTATTTATATTTTTTAAATAATAGTGCTTTATGGATCTTTATCTAAGGTATGGGTGCATATGAGGTGCTCAAATCGATTAGACCGACCCAAACCGATCATATTTTAGGCCGATTAACCAGAATCATTGTAACCTGATATTTTATTGTGTCAGAAAAATATCAACACGACTTTAATGAGTCGGATACGGATTTTTTTAACTGACCCAATTAACCTGATTTTTGAATACGTCACTACAGATATAACATACCTAGTATAAATTAAATTCAATTTTTGGTCAATAAAATACTTCTACAAAGGGCGTGTTTGGCAATCTGATAAGTCAGCTTAATGACTTATAAGTCCGCAACAACATATCGACGAGTGTTTGTCGACTCAATTTATAAGCTGAATTTACTATTTATAAGATGATAAGTTGAATGTGAGTAACGACCTACTTTTTGTCAACTTATTTTTTATTTTTTGATTTTTTATTAATTTTAGTTTTAAAAAATATTTTTTAAATGTTAATCTAACTTAAAATATAAGAATCAAGATAATTATATTTAAAAATTATTTATTTTAGTCTATATATGTACAAAGAATTCTGAATTATAAGTAAAATTATCAAAATACTTTTGATCTTATAAATATTAATTAACTTATCACTTATAAGTCACTTAATAATTTTTAATTATAAGTTATTTATTTTAAAATTTCTCAAACGGGTATTTTGTCATATTTTAGAAGGATGATTATAAAGTATGAAAAGTCATTTGTTCCATTTTAATTTCAAAGGTTCATATGCTACCCCCATTTCAATTTTGAGTTTCGACTTTTGACTAATTACCTCCGCAAGGCTTGTGTACTTCTACTTAGAGCGGACAATTTGGTACACGACACGAAAAATGTGGATATGCGTTTTAATTTTTGGTACACGAAACACGAATGTACACGAACACGAAATTACACGATAGATTTAGTGTCGGGTATGGGTTTCAATTTAGGTACACGAAAGTACACGAAATTACACGAGATAAATATATTTATAAATTAATATATATATATAACACGTACATATATTTATGTAGATAATATAAATATAATTTAATTTTTTACAAGTTTTTATAGAATATTATGTAAATATATATATTTATATATACACTCTCCATATTTCATTAAATTATACATTAAAATAGATTTTTTATATATTATATATATATATAAAAACTTATCACCCAAAACTAAATGCTTATCACCCAAAACTTATCATACTCTTACACATATCCTTATCAATTATACATAATAATCACAAATAATATAATCGAAAGAATAATGATAAAATAAAATCATACCCTTACACATATTCTCACACTTACAAAATAATACACAAAATAGCTTACATACGAACATGGGAGATAATCTTACATTTACAGGATGTCCTACAATTCCGGTAATCCAGAAATATGCAGTAATCAAAACTTAGAGGGGCTTGCACAGCACAAAGCAAATGCTACCCAATATCTTACAGGGGCTTGCACGGCAATAAGCACGTGCTACCCAAAAGGCCAAATCATACACATACTAATCATGGTTATACGTGTCCCACAACTTCGGCCACACACCCATACAATTTAAGTACACCGCATAGGAGGTGCCAAGCACGAAATTATCCGCTCGCGACGGATGTCTTACAAATTCCCAAGTCATACAAATAACATAAATAACTCAAAATAAATACTCAAATATCACACATTCAAATATCTTACATTTCCAAAATCATATATAAATTTATCAAATAACCTCAAAACACTATGACCCAATATCACGAAACAAAATAACATAACAAATCACTAATTATTGATAAGTTCAAATCTGATCAGTTTCAAAAAATATCTAATTACTGCATAAAGATGAAGTCAACTGAAAAAGTACGAAACACGAAAGTCGTAGGAAATTCTGAGACCTTTCCAGAATGGTAAGGCTCGTAAAAAATGAACAAGTAACGAATTCAGAAAACAAATAAATGCGGACTGCAGAACATAATCAGCCCCTGATTACAATTGTATTTTGATGTTAAAGACATCAAAATCACATAATTTAGCAGCAGAATGTAAACGCAAATTGCAGATATCAAAAAGAGCTTTCCAGAATGGTATTGCTCATAATATTTGAACAAATATTCAATTTAATATGATTTTTCAAAGGTTGAATATTCAAATCCCGAAGTCAAACAGGCAGGTCATACAAATTGCAGAAAAACTCATATCTAGAGACCGTATTTCACAAACGGCAACGAACGAAAGTTGTAGATAATTAAAAGACCTTTCCGAAATGACCGAAATCAACAAATTCTAACAGATAACGAATCAGATATGAATTTAACAAGAAATCAGATCGTATACAATGAAGAATACGGAAACGAAAAACAAGAGAACAAAGAAGATATCCGTACCTCGAGATCTTAGTAATCGAGAATGCTAATAATGATTTGAGAAACACAAATCACAAGAACCCTATTCCACAAACGCCAAATTCATAACCCCCAAAAAGTTCTTGATATTCATCTCAATCTCCATATATTTTCTCTTTCTCTCTCCCTCTCTCCTCTCTTCTCCGATCAAATTAACGCAAACCCTTATTTTTTTAGCAAATCCTAACTCTCCCTTCTTTTTCCCTTTTTTTTATTAAAATCCTCACTCTTTTTTAATAAAAGCCTTACTATTTTTTTAAAACCAATACTCTTAAAACAATATTCTGATTATAAATATAAAAATAAACTTACACAAACTAATTTAATTACAACACATTGACATAAATAATTAATTAAATCAAATAATATAACTAAAAATAATTATAAAATATCGGGTTGTTACATGTGCCAATTGTTCGGAAAAGCTGCTTACCATGATTAAATTTGGAAGGAATTTATAAAAGAATTGCGGTATCAAGTCATATCAATTTACAGTTGAAAAACAAATTTACTTTGACAAATGTACTAAACATGCATCTAAACTATCAAATATATCAATATGCATGTACGTTTAGAAGTATGATTAATTTAGCTTTTAGTTGTAATTAAAATACGAAGAATATTGCATAAGATCTAGCTTCGAACATGCAAGTGTTGAGCAAATTATTAAATTGAAGTGTTCAATAATCGAACACCAGCTAATTAATTATCTATAGTACTACAAAACCACATTTGGTAGATCAAGTAATCCAAATTCCAGCAACCTAAGACCATATCAATATTTGTTGACCAGAACTAATTTAGTTTAATCAGTATAGTTGACTAGTTTTTAACCATAGATACAGTGTGTTTGTATATTTGTTACAGAGCTCTACCTACCGCAGCATTAGCATCTGTCCGTCCGAGAAATGTTCCTACAACATACGTAATTGATTTTTTCCCAGTCTCTCCTCGATTACGTATATACATGTTTGTGTTCCTGTTTTTCGGAAAAAATGAATGTTAATAATATTTTTAAACTTATTTCTGAATAATTTTTACGAAAGATATAAAAAGAAAGCGAAGATTTGAAAAAAATATTTTTTTTAATTTTGTAACTAAAATCTTTTTCTCATTTTGAAAGAATTAGAACCAAAAGGAAAATAAAGAATATTCTATTATTTATTTTGTATCCTAGATTGGGGAATATAGCGTAAAGTATGAAAAATGAACTTAATACTAAAAACAAACTAAAATGAATAAATAAAAAGAGTGTCGGACATAAAAATTGTGATAAAGGTAATTGCATGGGCAGTGGCAATGTAAAGCTAAAATTGGATTCATTATTAATGTAGTTTTATCCCCTTTAAAAGCCCCCCACAAAACAGGTGAAAAGAGAGACCCTACACTAATGGAGGATTACAAATGAGAAAAGAAATCAATCATCTCATTTCTTTTGGACATTTCCAATCATTATCATGGAGCTGCAACAAAGTAGTTGCAGCTGATGAGACGACATACGTATGTAGCGAAATTAAAAGAAAACAAAAGAATGTAAAAAAAAAACACTGATAACAGGATAGGCATATGTTGATGATGATGAAATTTTTGGGGTGCCCTAGCTAGGCTTCACCCATCTTGGTTCTATCACATTTATATTATTATTATTATTATTATTATTATTATTATTATTATTATTATATTATTATTATTATTATTATTTTGTTCTTGTATGAATTTAGTTATGATCCAACACAACTAATCAAAGATATGACAGTAGAGTATGATTAATTTGGCATGTGTGTGTTTGTGTGTTGAGGTGAGATCCGGTGAATATGTACACCCCATTTTTATTTAGTGCGACAGGTTCGGGTGTAAATGCATGAACTTAATTAGGTGACAACCTATTTTCCTATATATCTCCCAGTTTCTTTTATGCCATAACTTTTGTTATTGTGAAATAAAGCTCAAACTCCAATTTGTTTATCATGATTTTATAACTAACTTTGGACTCTCCAATTTATTTTGTTTAGTTATCATTGGTGACCGAGAGAGTCGAACGTGAATTTTATGTCAAAACTCTAATATGATGTTAAATGCATTTAAAATTTAAGTGGACGCAAGAGAGGATAGATTCAACTGGATCTATATTAATATTTTTAACACGGAATCCCAAGTTGTTATATGTAAAAACGGAATACACAAAAAAATGTAATGTAGGTGGTTTGGGAGGTTGAGGAGGACGGGGGGAGCATGGATAGATGGTGGGAGGGATCCGGAATAAAATGTATGTGGTAGAAAAGTAGAAATGGTGGGAGGGTGGTAGGGGCGGTGATGGTGGTGGTGAGCCAATCTCCAAATTCAAATTGTGTCGCCAAACTCACTGACATTTCATCCCCCCACTTTCACTATTCCTCACGCTACACCCCCTATTGTTTTTCTTTTTATTATTCCTCCTTCCCTCTACCGCGATTTTGGGCCGACCTCCTTTTTTAACCTAAATATATACTACCTCCTTCCCTCTCAATTATTATCGTTTCGGAAGAGTTTTTGACACCTGTTTTAAGATCAAGAGAAAGTATAGTTTTTTAACTTTTTTTTAAAAAAAATTCTGAATAAAAATTTAAACATTCTATTTTTATTTAGAGAAAGAATTCTTTTTTTAAAAAAATATAGAACTACACTTTCTATTCATCTTAAAATGCGTGTCGGACACTCTCTTAGAAACGATAACAATTGGGAGGGACGGTGGGAGTACTTCACATCGTACCCTCCTTTTAGAATTTATATATGTCAAATTCTTAATATTTAAAATAAATATTATAAAACTATACTTTATATAAATCTTAAAATACGTGCAAATAGTAAACGTATAGAACCCACGGAGTTAGTACTTCCCATCACACCCTCCATTTTAGAATTTATATATGTCAAATTCTTAATATTTAAAAAACTCTCAGCAGTTTCATCTATATTTATTTATTTTACGTGCATTCTTAATAACACTATAATTCTTTAGAAATAGATAGTAAAACATATTTTCAAGTTCGAAGAAAAAAATTGTACTACCCAATAGAAATTGCAAAAAAGAGAAACATTCCTTAAAGATCCTATATTTGTTAATTTCGCGAAAAATTAAACACATCCATTAGTCATTCAAAAGGTAAATCAGTGGGAGGAATCACCATAATGACAGATTAAGATGAACGCAAATAATGGATGCTAGAAGATAGAAAAATTAACAGTACGCAAGATCCAAAACACATAAAGAACTAGAAAATTACATAAAAATAAATCTAAACAGATGACTAATAGTTAAGTAATGAGTCAGTCTAAAATTTTAAGTTGATAGAGAAAGGTCTAAATCTTATATTTTTTAACTCTCCTCTAAATAGTACGATAATTTTTGTTACGATTGTCAATAACAAATATAACCAATACCAAAATTAATATAATAATAATAAATATTAAATTAAATAAATATGGATGAAAGTACTTAAAACCGAATCCCACCCTAAATCGATTTTTGATACTATGTTAAATAATCAGTGTATCTAAAATTTTAAAATGTTAAGATAATAGAAAATACCAAAATAAGATGTTATACTCTTTATCAAATTGTTTTACTTGAACTATACAGCAAAAGAGAAGTTGAATACGGGAAAGAATACATATGTTTGCGTATGTTTGTAAGTATAGATGTGCACTGTACATCATGTGAAATTACACATCCACCCATGATGTATGGTCTACCGTCTTTCTTTGCTTGTCACCGATTTCCACTGGCTTGGCTCCCCCCACTCCCTTTGTCCTTTCCCTTGTCTCTGTGTGTGGTTGTCCCCTTGCCTCATTTTAAACATTTCTTTTTTAATTATTTTCTTTACTTTGCATGTGGTCCTCATTATTCTCTTTTTTCTTACTTTCATGACGCATTTTAACTCAAATTTATTCCTACTGGATGTGGTACGGAAATTTTATATCATTAACTTAACTGCTGTTAATTAAATATACACAGATATGCTTATTTTATAGGACCAAATAATAAATTACCTGATTTTTTTAAAAGTTTATTATATATCATACTCCCTTCGTCCCTCTCAATTATGGGAAAGTGTCCGGCACGTATTTTAAGATGAAAATAAACTATAGTTCTTTAACTTTTAAAAAAAATTATTTTTCTAAATAAAAGTTTAAATAATCTATTTTTAGTCAGAATTTTTTTAAAAATAAATAAATTATAGAACTATATTTTCTATTCATTTTAAAATGCGCGCCGTACACTCTCGTTGGGAGGGATGGAGAGAGTATATGTTTGTTAGATACGACTTCCGTCCCAAAATATAAGTCCATTAAAAAAATGATAACTTTACAAATTATTCTTTAATTTTTTTTTCTGAATATATAGAATTTTATTTCAAGAAAATATTTTAAAAAAAAATATGCGTTACAATGACTTTTATACATTTTAAAGTACTTAGGACGAAGGAGTATTGATTAATACTAAAAAAATAAAAAATAAAGGCAAGAAATTGAATTTACCTGTCTCCAAACACATTCAATCTATATTATATTATAATAGACGAAACATTAAAAGTTTGGTAGTCGGTCGGTCGGTACTTGCTGAAATTACTTAATTACCCTTATTTAATTATTTTAATTCTAATTATTGGGTTGATCAATTCTAATTCTAATTGATATTGAAGTCAACTTCCTCTATTGTTTTACCAATTTCAATTCTATTTTATAACGAACTATATATCATTCTAATTTATATTAAATTCAACTTCTTTTACCAATTTATATTTTAATTCATATAGAGTTTTATATTATTCTAATTTATTACTTTAGGTTAAATTAAATTTAAGCAAACTAAATATAATTATTAAGATTTCGTTGATATATCATGTGATTCGGGTTAAAATAAAATAATAATATTATCAATCCTCCTAAAAAAATAATAATAATAAATTTGGATAAACGAATAATATATGTTATTTATCCAGGATAAAAAAATACATTATACAATTGATTGAGACTAACACAAAACTAAAATAAAAATACAGTTCGACCAACAAAAATAAATTCATATAGGCTTTTCTTTAAGATAAAACCCTCTTATATAGAGAGAACCGTAGAGAAACCTTAATTCTGTTATAGAATTTCATCAAATTCGTTGCTAAAGTAGAATAATATTTATATTTAAATATAATAAAAATTTTAACAATTGAAATTAAAAAAAAATTAATTTGATTATATTGTGGAATAATTTTGGATAAGTGTGAGTTTGCTGTGATTCTACTACAGAATCACTTTAAACTATTTCATCAAATTTCATGATTTTTTAAATAAAAAAAATTATGCAACTTATTTTTTAATTTGGTAATTTAAATTTGTTGCTATATATGATGTAAAATGATACAAATTATTAATTTATATTTTTTTAAATAATGGTTCTCTACGGACTTCTGTCTAAAAGAGCATTCAATGGATTGCCACCTAATTTATATATACTAATTATTCAGTCTAAAATAAAATTATCTTATTGATCTAGACTTTAAAAAAATTAAAATTAAATTAAAAATAATTAGTTTGATTTGATCGGTGAATTGGGCGCCGGGTTAAAATAAATTAATATAAACCACTGATCCGAGATAAATCAAATTTATATTAGACTAAGTAAAATTCGAATCCTATTGATGTGGACTAAAAAAATCAAATTTTAATTAAAACATAAATATTATTCTTTAAAAAAAAAATACACATTAAATTATCAATAAAACTATATTGTTCAATCAGTAATATTGTCTTTTTCAAATATTTTTTATAGAGTTATAGTTAATCGATTAAGTAATCATCGTACAAAAATAATATTTTTTAAGGTTCCAACATAACATAATGGAGACATTATATCTTTACCCTCAATAAAATAATAATTTCGTTATAATAATATTCCCCTACCAATGCTATCACTTTAAATAAGTTTAAATATTCTAAAAAGTTTTGAACATATACGTCTACTAATATAATTATCATTATGTCATATTATTTAAAATTTTAAATGGACAAAATTAAGAATTGAATTCAAAATATTTTTTAAAAAAATTATATAATATTATAGAAAAGGGCCAGAGAGACATTCGTTAGGTAAATTGGAAATATGTTTCTAAGTTTGAGTTGCGGAATTAGGTTATATAATAGAATTAGATTAGGCTGCTCAGTGCTAAACCACCTCTAATTATGCCACCATTTTTTAATGTTTAATTATAACTAAATTACCCACTTGGCTTAAACATATGTACATGCGTGTTTATATTTCTAATTTCCAGCAACTTTGTTCTCCATGTAGTCATTTCTGCTTTTGTGTATGCTATAACTTCCAACTTGGGTACACTTTTCTCTACCTAATAATCAGAAATTGCTCCCCATTAAGCCAAGGAAATGAGACTTACTTGTTCATAATCTCTGTAATTAAGGATTGTTAATTAAGATGGAGTTGTGTCCAACTTTACTTGTCAGGAAATGTCTGCCCATGCTTATCAACAGTACAAGCCGTGCCAGGTAAACTGCTAGTTACTTAATTAGTTAACTAATACACATTGTGGAATTAAGTAATTAAATTCGTACATCAAGTTGCATCATAAAGCCAAAGGCGGTTTTGATTAATTATATCTGTCACGCTCCCTTAAACATGTGAAAACTCAATGATTATAAGTAATGAATGGTCAAGTTTTTAAGGCTAAATTTGGATGTTTGTAAGACTAATTCATTAAATATATCATTAGGAGTTTACTTAGACGCGTGTGCCTGCTTAGCTTTGAGCAATTCTCTTTTACTTGTACATAATTAGCAGTATCATTTACCGGTTCTTTCCTTTTATTACAAAAATAATGTATGAATATATATGAGTCAGCCATTATTAGCATATAGGTGAAGACGGACGAGATGTACTTGATCGTCATGTAAGGAGAGCCTTGGACTAGGGTGAGTAAGGAGCACTGCCGCACAAACACAGAGAACCCAGGATGGAGATGAGAATAATAAGGATTAATATATACGTGAAATTTTATGTAATTTAAATTCGCAAAAAACACCTAGAAATACGTACTTATAACTGGGGAGCACAGGGGAAACATTAATAATGTAAACAGGGTCTAACGAACTGTTCATCATCATATGATCCATGCATGAGGGGCAGTAATATCTGTGGACAACGGTGTCCAGTGAAGAGGCTTATCTAATGAAGACGTTAGGTGATATGTGATTGGAACTCATCATCAAAATCTTTTGACTCCTCACTTGTATTTTCTTTCAATTAATTTACTACTGGGTTTGCTGATTCTGCATGTCCCCATCCTAATCCCCCCTATCTAATCTTTTCTTTTATATGCGAAGTAATCACTGTATGGTGTCATTTCTTGATGTTGCTTGTCTTCCTTATGTTATGTATCATATATCAATCACACTTTCATTTTACGCCATTTCATATATTATTATCAAATTCATAACCATCCTAGTTCTTGAGTTCAGATAGTGATAACTCTGTGCTACGAAAGATATTGCACGTACCGCCATCTACTCTGGTTACATTATACATACATTGATGTTTGACATATATTAATATAGTTTTTAAATTAACAGATATATATCGACGTGAAATGCTAATTTCACCACATTTGAAGTTGATCAACATACCCAATAATTAGAATTAGTGAAATCAGATTCACAACCACATATTTTATTATTATTATTATATACTCCTTCCTTTTCATTTTTTTTGTCCACTTCACTTTTTGCGTATCTTAATGTGCATAGTTATTTTATAAATATTTTTTTTTTATTTTTTTCAGGATAAAAATTAAGGATTTGATTTTTTATTCAATTTTTTTTTTAAAAAAAATGCATGAAACTATGTTTTATTTAAATTTTAAAATAAGTGCAAACAAATAAAGTGGACAAAAATAAGGGACGGGGAATATTATTTATTTCTTAACATAATGTTATTAACTTTATTCCCCTAAAAGATATTAGAACCTCAATATATGCCTGAAAATGAAATATAAACATGAAACTTTGTCCGCTAAAAACCATGAAATAGTTTTGTTTATATATAAGGGAGGGAATAATAGAAATAATAGTGATTAAAGATAGGAGGGGAGACATAAGTGACGAAGGTGGGGACAATGGTGGCATGTGGGATGTTGGTTATGTTTGTCTACCTA
Source organism: Apium graveolens (assembly GCF_009905375.1). Classification (NCBI taxonomy): domain Eukaryota; kingdom Viridiplantae; phylum Streptophyta; class Magnoliopsida; order Apiales; family Apiaceae; genus Apium; species Apium graveolens. Next base: position 25,604,438 of record NC_133652.1, read on the forward strand.
ATTGATCCTCTCCAAAATATTTCCAATTTATTCAATATCTCTTTGTCTCACCCCCTCATGTGACCCCCCCCCCCCCCTCCCTTGCTCTTCTCCTTCTAGCTCCACGTCCACCCTCTCTTTCACACACCCGCAATTCTCAATATACTGGACTCCTGTACAATTCCCCAGGGTTTTGAGGTACAATCAGGTGTTTATGCGCGTAACAGGAGGTTCCTTGGAACAACTTCAATGAAGGGTGTCAACAATAGTGTTAAAGTTATGTGACATAACGTAGATTGTGGTTAACACTCTATTAGAGTTGAGTGATCCCATTGGGGTGTCAAATGAGTTAACATGGTGTGTCAATTTGTGGTACCAAAAATTGACATCTTATAAATTATTAATTAGGGTGCCAACTTCATTTGTGTCCGAATGTGGTTGGTGCATAAAATATCATTTATCTAATATATTTTAATTAAACATTTTTTTATCAAGTTAATGAAGTTGACAATTAGAGTGTTTCTTGAAAGAAAAATGTTAAAAATGATATGGAAGTGAGATAATTCTAAATATAATATTTTTATTTATGTGACGAAAGTGTCAAATATTGGAGTAGCTCTTAGAAATATATATAATGACGACGTTTTCAGGCATTAAAAAAGAAATTCTTACAATGTTAAGAAATTTCTTTATTATTATAATGTTAATAAACTTCTTATAATGTACAAAAATTATTTACTTTTGAAAGTTAATTGTGTTTCAGCTTAAGATTGCTTCTCAAGTTACTCCTACAATTCATTGTAGCATACATTACCATAAACAAAACTCCAAAGTCACATAACAAATTACTCCGATATATACTCCCTTTAATTTTTATTATATAATATTTGACTTTTTCGCACATTTTAGCTGTATAGTTTAAATATTTTTTCTTTTATAAATTATATATATTAAAAATAGAGAAAATAATTCATATATATATACCACACGCTAGTGGGCTCATTATTTTGTCAATTAAAATTTGCATTCACGTCATATTTGTGAATTTCTATCATTTTCCAGTTCTCATCTGCAAAAATGTTGCCAACTTCTTAAAAGATTTGAATCCCAAAATTCAATTATGAAGAAAACTGAAAAAACCAATTGCGGAAAAGCCCGATACGGTGAGATAGTTCCAAGGCCTTAAACCGACGACATATTTTTCATTGAAAATCATCGTGGCCCAAAATCAGATATATACTCCCTTTAATATTCTAGTATCTGCTTCGATCTATTGATGCAAGGAATCGCAGGTCTGAGGAGCCCGTTTTGGTTGAATCTCCGGAAGGCCCATCAAAGGCAGGACCGGCCTTGTACTTACTACAGATTGATGCTACTACGTATTACGTATATCTTACACTTTAAGCTAAAGATCAGTTTGAGATGTCACATGAATTCAATTGGCTCCCATAAAAGAGATAAGGAGTTAATATACTGCACAGTTACACAATCAATCTAGAAGATATGCATGAGTATTGATATATCATACAATAACCTAGCAGATCCCAAGGAGATCTGTTCATTCTTTGAGATAGTATTGTAATAAGTTTTTATTTATTAATATAATTTTTTTTCTTATCTGTTGAGTTCTTTATTTCAATTTTGATTGTTTAACTGTATTCACCGCTTTACAGTTGATTTAAGGCCTAACAAAAAAAATTTAAAATTATAGTATCTCAAGTGATTTGACACATAAAGTACACACATATATATAGTGCACTTTACTCTAAATGTATTGGAGAATAATGGATGGAAGAACTGAATTCTTCCGAGTATAATTGTTTTTTCTAGCTAATTTCGAGTATAACTTTCAAGTACACCACATGTCTTTGATTTAATTTTGACCACAAGCATATATCTCTATTTTTATTTTCTAAAATATAATAAAATAATAATTTACTAAAATGTAGGGAACTAGAAAGCTATTTTATCGCAAAGGTATTAGAAAAAAACTACCTAAATATTTCATTTTTGGAGTCTAACTATACAAAATGTATAAAAACTCGGAATAATGTTCAAAATAACCCATGTATAGGCATGATGAACATGTGTATATGTTTTATTTAAAAAATCTATATATCTTAATGACTACTCCTTAATTTACCCATGAGTAAATAAATTTACCCATGACCCAAATCCTATATTTTGCCATATCCATGGACTATCCAATTAGTTTCAATTGACCCATCTTAATTACTAATTACCTATTTTTGAATTTCAAAATCAACCTATCTATGGAAAATAATTTTTTAAAAAAAAGAAATCATGCATGATTTGATCATTCTGTTACATCACTCTTTCACTCTTCCTCCAAACTCTCTCTTTCTCTCTCACTCTCTCTCACTTTCCCTCACTCTCTCGCGCTCGCTCTCTCTCGCGCGAATTAGAAGCTACAATGGATGACCATTGGATCTGAAAACCGAATCTTGGCACTGAAACGTTATCAGAATCATGGAATCTCAAGGTATTGCTTATCACCAGTTTCTAATTTGTTGTGGGATTATTATCTGTTATTTTGTCATGCGATTCACCGGACTATACATTATGTACGTTAATCACTAATGGTAGGATCCAAACGTGTTCGTGGTCGTAATACTGAAAATATTTTGAATGTATCGCACACCTCAGGTAATCAAGGTATGAAATCTGATGACCATGTCTCATTGTTACATTTTTTGTTTTGTATTTGGTAATGATTTTTCAGTTTTTGTCCAATAAAAAAAACGTCGCGTCCGTGGCCGGAATGTAGTTTCCATTCTTACAGACATGACTAATTCTCAGAGTGCAGATAATTACCAGATGAGTTCCTCCTGCAATGATTCATGTAAAGTTTCTTCATTTTACTGACGTAGTTTGAATCTAAAAGTTATTATGCAGACGTTAATAAGTTTATCTTTATTCTTTGCTTCAGTTAAACCCGGATCTGATCCAATAAATATGCGTGGAAATGCATTGTCAGATAGTAGTAAGGAGAATCAGAATCCACTAATTTTGTCAGGTTAAGCATCTCTCAGCCAATCAACTATTGAACATGGCCAAAGCCGGACATTCTAACAATTTTGATGTATAGTTAGTGTTGTTTATTTGTGATTGTTACAGGTACCAAACTGCAGCCGTTCAATCAGTCTTTGAGGACTAATAATGCAGAATATCTTAGCCGTAATCCTCTAAAAATAATTAACGGTAACTTGAATTGCAGAACAATCATGTATGTTAATAGGCCTGGTATTTTAAGTTAACTTTGTATTCCCCTTTCATGGATACATGTAATTCTGCAAGCCGGTCTCCTTTGACACCCTTATCAAAGAATATCGAATTTAGTCAGAATTTACAGTCTGCAGGTTCGTCCACTTTGAATGGTTTTTGTTTGCTTCTTAATGTAATATTAATGTTGTGTTTACATAATACCATAATCAGCATTCCGTGGAATTGAAAATAAGTTTTTCTCTATTCTTTGCTTTAGTTAAACCCGAATCTTATCCAATAAATTTGAGTGGAAATACATTGTCAGATAGTAGTAAGGAGAATTAGAGTCCAATAATTCTGTCAACTATATCATTTCTCAGCCGATCAAGTATTGAACATAGCCAAGGTCTGTCGTATACCGCGGTTCAGATAAAACTATGCTTCCGAACATTCTAACGATTTGAGTATATTTAATGTTTTTTATTTGTGATTAATTCATGTACTGTTCAAGCATTCTTTGAGGACGAATGTCTCAGAATATCTTAGTTGTAATCCTCTAAAAATAATTAATGGTAACGTGAATTGCAGAACATACATATATGTTATTAGGCCTGATATTTTAAGTTTACTTTGTATTCCCCTTTCATGTATGCAGGTAATTCTTTTAGCGAGTCTCCTCTGACACCCCTATCAACAGATCTCGAATTTAGTCAAAAATTACAGTATGTAGGTTAGTCCACTTTGACATATTTTTGTTTGCTTCTTAATGTAATACTAATGTTGTGTTTATACAATACCATGTTCAGCATTCAGTGGAATTAAAAATAAGTATCTTAAACACACAGAGCTACAAGATATTAACGTTGAACTATGTAAGCAACAAATCTCCGGAGATTTGCCATTGTGTTTGGAAGATTTAGGCAAACAGTCTCTGCGCACTCTTGACATGACAAAGGCTGGTAAATTCCCAAATTTACATTTATAGCTAGAATATTATTAATTTTAATTTACCTTTTGATTATGCAGTTCCAGTTGTCGGTAATTACCAATCCAGTGATAAGGATAGATTAGCCACCTGACAGATGTTAATGTCAAGTCTCCATGAAGTTCAGGTTGATAGTAATTTCTAACCCAGTTTTGAGAAACTAGGTACTGAAGGATATTGCCTCAATATTAAACCAAGTGCAAAACCAAACCTGAAACAACCTGGTAAACAATAATAAGTGTGGTCAGTTATTTTTTTTACTAAAGAATCCTGTTTGATAATATAAATGTCTTTACTGGAAATTGCAGGAAAAAAAAACCAGATGAGGGTGCGTCGAAAGAACTGCAGTTTTAAGGAACACAAAATATTCATGAGTACACTGACGGATGATCCAACTTTTAGCGAAAGCATTGTGCACAAGCCTGTAGGAACTGCGTCACCTTCATATGCTTCTCAAACATCAGGCACATTTTACTTGACTCATAGTTGGAAACATTTGTGTTTAAAATTATATCATATTGGCTGAATTGGTTATGTTTTTCTCCAGGTAAAAGAAAAAATAGGTTGTGCGGAAAGACTCCGCGTGACAGAGAATTACTCGATAATTCTCCATACACGCCACCTGGAAACACTTCAGGTTCATACTGTTCTCAAATATCAGGTCAAAACATGCTAATTATTATTTTTTATTTCAGCTGTCCATGGTTGTCTTATTGCTATATTGGCAAAAAACAATTTTGGAATTGTTAAATTCATCGCATAATTTGAAAATTTTTGAGTCCATTATGTAGGTGTACAGATAAATGGAAAAACATGCGCAACTCCTAATACTCCATGCGTTCATAAATTATGACCCATGGGATTTGAAGGTGCATTTCAAAATCAAAATTATAAATTAGAGATGCTTACTATTTATGCAAATAAAGATAGTAGGAGTTGATCTTATTAACAATGTTGTTGTTGTAGCAAGAGAACAACGAAATATGGCAGCTCCAAAAACTAATCAAAGTGCCAAGAGTACTGTCACTTTTGCACTGCCCGCATCCACTATATTTAAACGACCACAAGTAACTTTAGGTTCCAGCATTGATATCGCTGTAAAACAACAATCCAAAAAAACCTGTGGTAAAATTAGTCCAGGTTCTTGGGCATATGATACATCTTCCGTAAAAAGTAATTATGAGCAAGGAGAAAGTTCAGGTTCTAAGAACTTATTAGGAGAATTTAACAATGTTGAAGATTGTGACAGCAGTGACAGTGATTGTATATCTAGCGGTATGAACTTAAATTCAGTTTCATTCTTAATTACTCTGATGTTCCACAGTCATAATAATTTCAAATTTTGTAGGTGATTGTGACGATGCTGATGTACATGAATTTGACAATACTGTTACTAAGTGGAGTGAGTACCTCGATGTCGGTGATCCTGATAGAATTTGTTCAAAGTGTCAGGCCATCATGTGGAATCATGAAAGAAACTATAAAAGTGCGACCAAAAAGCCTCCAACTTTCTCTCTTTGTTGTAAAAATGGTCAGATAATTCTTGAGAAAGAAAAGCAACCTCCGGAACCTCTCGCTTCACTCCTTACCGGTGGATCCCGTTTTAGGCATTTCAAGTAAAATATTAGAATGTACAACTGTATGTTTGTCATGTCTTCCACCGGAGGTCAAATTGATCGTAGTATCAATCGTGGCGGTGCTCCTTACTGTTTCAAGGTAAAAGGTGTAAATTACCATAATATGGGAAGCTTTGTACCACTTGATGGTGAGATCCCCAAATTCTGTCAACTCTACATATATAACACTGAAGATGAAGTACATAACAGAATAAATGCCATTAAGGGAGGACACAATTTCGTGGATGAAGATATTGTTCAGTCGTTGTTAGAAATGTTGGATAAATATAATCGTTTGGTCAAAGGTTTTTGTATGGTACGTGAAAGAATTAGTCAGAATGCAGTTGATGAATTTAGATTGGTTCTAATATCTTCGTCTTCCACATCTGGTCGACCTAACCATATTGGTCCGTCGAATGAAGTTACCGGGTTGATTGTCACTGACGAGTATGCTAAAGGATGCAGGGATACAATAATCCATTCGAGAACCAATGTATTGGAGAGAATTTTTGAAACTGATCAACGGTTTATGCAGCTTCAGTACCTATTCTTTTTCCTCATGGAGACATCGGATATTACCGTCAAATCCCTTTAAACAGACCAAATCAAAAAAATCAGAAACAACGTCAGAATACCGAAAATGAAGATCCGGATGAAAAAGGGGAGAGAGAATTCATCACGTTGAAAGAATATTACAATTATAAACTCATGATACGGCCTTCGGAAGCTATATTCAAAATCATGACCTAAATTTTAACACTTATATATTAGTTTTTTCTCATATTTGAATTTTTTCCGAAATTGTCTCATGTATGTTAAGGTTTGACTCCACATCTGGGAGGTCGTTTATGGAAGCAATATGTTGTTGATGCATTTACTGCGATTGATCAATACAGACTTGACTGGATCAGAGGTCACCAGACTACAATTCATTCTAATATGAACCATTACATACGAGATGCACTAAACAATGGTGACATCAATCCTGAAAATATCGGCAAGGCAACAATTTTACCAGCATCCTTCACTGGTAGTAAAAGATATATGAACCAGTATTTCAAGGGCGCAATGGTAATTTGTCGAACACTTGGACACCCATCATTGTTCCTTACGATGACTACTAACACATAATGGCCTGAAATTCAGAGGATGTTAAAGTTTCTACTTGGTGTTGATGTTGTTGACGCACCCGACGTCGTTGTAAGGGTATTTAAAATGAAAGTTGACCAGCTTCTTGATCAAATAAAAAGTAAGAACTGCTTTGGACGTTGTATTGGAGGTATGCTATTTTTAGGATTTCTTCCTCTAACAATTTTTTATGATTTAAATTTAATATGACATGTATGTCATGCTTTATTTAATTATTTTCCTCAATTTCATATTACAGTAGTGCACGTCATAGAGTTTCAAAAGCGTGGATTGCCACATGCTCACATGCTAATATGGTTGCATCCAAACGATCGTCCCAAAATAACTGAACAAATAGATAAAATGGTTTCTGCAGAAATTCCTGACCCAAGTATTGATCCAGTTGGTTATGACGCTATCAAGAATTACATGATCCACGGACCATGTGGCACTGACTGTGTCAAGTCTCCGTGTATGGTTAAAAGCCGTTGTATTTAACATTTTCCTAAAAGGTAATTCATCATCTTTTACATTAAATTAATTTTCCAAAGACTGCTGAAAGAATACAATATTCTGAATCACCTTTTAGTAAAACATTCCTTTTAGATTTATTTTTATTAAATTGAAACATCGTTCTTTCCTTTTTAACAGGTATAATTCTCACACATACTTTGACGAATGTGGCTTTCCCATCTATAAGAGAAGGAAAACTGGAATTACCGTAAAGAAAAAGAAATTGACCTGGATAATCGGTATGTTGTCCCCTACAATCGAGATCTTCTAATAAGATTTCAATGTCACACAAATTTGAAGATTTGTAACAGCTCCAGATCATTGAAATATCTGTTCAAATATTGTTTAAAAGGACATGATACCGCCACCATGTGTTTAAGGAAAAAAATAAATAACAAAAAAGGGTGCATAACCACAATCACTCCTGAGAAACGGCCGCTTGATGAAGTCAAACAATACTTGGATGGAAGATATATTTGTGCATCTGAAGCATCATGGAGGATATTTGGTTTTGACATCCATTCCCGTTGGCCTTCTGTTGAACGATTGCCAATACATCTATCGAATGACAAGCATGTGTCGTTTAAAGGCTCACAAAATCTACAGGAAGTTTTCGACAATGTTGGAACAAAGAAAAGCAAATTAGAAGCATGGTTTGATGCAAATAAAACATATGCAGAGGTCCCAAATTTAACCTATTCAGAATTTCCAAGCAAGTTTACATGGCATCCACAACCTGGTATCTGGAAACAGACGAAAAGAGGTGATGTCATTGGTAGGCTTGTCGAAGTATATTTATCTAGCGGTGAACTTATTATATCTCCGCATGCTCCTGCTCAGGATTAAAGGTGCTGTATGTATTTATGATTTGAAGACAGTCAACGGCCATGTTTATAACTCCTTTCACGAAGCCTGTGCCGCGCTAGGTATCCTCCAGAACGACCAGCAATGGCACGAAGCTATAGGTGAAAATGCGCATACATCCATGCCTCCACAACTACGTGCCATGTTTGTCAACATTTTAGTTTGATTTAGGTGCCATGTTTTCCTCTCTGTTACAATAGATCAGTGAAGTGTTACATTAGGGTGTCTATTGTAATGCTCGTATACGTAACGCCCACTGGTGTTACAATAGACCTATTGTAACGCTTTTAGGGCTTATTGTAACACCATTTAGGTACAATAGCCCACTTATGGCGTATTGTAATAATATCACATATAATCAAATAAAACCCAGAAACAATTAACTTTTGTCTTATACATTTAGGGAGAATGGAACATGTTGAGCGTGTATGACAATTTCCTCTTAATGGTTGGGTCAAGATCAATGTCCATAGTGAGTTTATCCAGAATTCTCCCGAAGGTGATAATAGAAATGGTATTGGTGTTGTTGTAAGAGATGTAGGATGTCATCTTCTCAGACTTACTTATGGCACAATTCCAGGACTTACAAATTTGAATAGTGCATTATGGGCTATTTTATTAGGCATGCGTTGTGCATTCCAGGATTCTTACGAACGGGTTATCATTGAAACCGACAATATACAAGCATACCTAGAATGCAAATATTACAAAGAAGAAGGGATTACACCACATTCCAGACATATTTTTAGACTTATTCTTTCAAGGCTTAGTGATAAGAATATCCGTTATGAACTTAAATTGGTTCATCCTAATAGGAATGCAGTTGCACGTCGTTTGGCAACACTTGGAAGATAAGATACGCATGACCTTCCAACATTTGATAGGCCTGTTGCAGATATGCAGAATTTCCTAAACATGATTTAGGTATTGGGCCAGAGCAAGCAAGATTTCAAGACTTTAAAGTTAATGATCCTGAACCAGCAATTGATGGTCAGGTTGTGCAGGTTTAAAATTCTTTCAATGTATGTGAATGTGATATATGTCTATCATGTAAGGAAGACAAATTTTTATATAGAATAAACTGCATTTGTAATTGTTGTTCAATGTATATATATCTTTTTAATCATCCACAGTAAACACAACATGACAGTAATCCAACATAAACAATCAATCATATCTGCAATACATCATCACAGTATATCAACTACAACATAATTTATATATTTCGAGCATAATCATCTAATAATATGCGAAGCTTTCCACTTTCTTTAATCAACATATCAGCACGAGAAAACAAATTATTAAGATGTTATTTTCATCCATCACCAAACTTTTCAAATGCACTTACCATTTCTTTTGTGTTCTGTTTGAATTTGTTCTCATGACCATGTAGAGATGTGGCCGTATCACCTAGAAATCTGCGTGAATTCCCGTATAAGAATGTGGAATTTCAGTACTACTCTGTGATGACTCTCCACGTTTTTTCCTTGATCCATTCTTCAGAGTACTTTCTATTTCGCTGTGAAATATTGAAATTGAGTCCATTAAATTTGTAATATAAAGCAATATAAATCATAAAGACATATAAACATTTGAGTATTACTTGAATTGTTCCTCAAGGCCAATAGAACGAGAAAACAATTCAGATTGCCTATTTTCCATTATAGCATACATCTCTGAGTAGAAAATCTTTGTTTCTTCCATGTCATTATTGAATTCTGCGCACGCTATAGGCAAATTTTGCAACTCTTGCTCCGCTACATTCTTTATACCTGACCATCTCTTCCTCTTTTTACTTCTTGAAGTCATTTTGTAATTTGTAATATACATCTAAATGTTAAAAACACCCAAAGGTATATATACATGTGAGAATGGCTGGTAGTTTTTGACAGTTCTTTTCTACTAAATTTAACAGTTACCATGATCTATAATAACTGAATGGTAGTTAACAATTTGAATATTTTTTTTCCTGTTTTCAACTGTCATGTTACTCTGATTTTGTGATGTGTCCTTAAAGAATATGATGATTAGGTCCTCATTATGAGAAGATACTTTTAAAAAGGTTTACAAAAAATCATTTTACATGTGTTGGTGCTTACTGTGCATATTCACATACTCATTCTTTTCCTCATGTTTGGAGATCATCACTCCTACTGCAAGAGGATATGAATCAGGAACATTACATTGTTTTGGATTACTCATGCATCAGCCTATGAATGCGGCTAAGTGTATGCATCAGAGTTTCTCAGCGTTAGGAATGTAATTAGCATGTGAATATGCATCCCATTATATACATCCTACTATTTTTGACAATTATCTATTATGGTTGGATCTATTTTTATCTTGGAAATTAAATTTAAATACTATCCGCTTTAATCTTTAGTAGCATGACATTATGAATTGGAGTGAATGTTTTAACATTTATCACATTTTTGTACTTCTTGAACATGTCTGTCTCAATATATTTTTCAAATTAGATAGAACACTAAGAGGGATGAATTTTCATTTTATATGTAGTAATCATATATTCTCACAGAAAAATGTGATGCATTTGCAAAAAGAATATCCATATGTTGTAGTTTGACAATGTCCGTGATGTACTTAACGTTAAATTCAATTTTCTAACTTTATAGCTACTATGATTTACCTAAAAAATATATGTGCCAACTAAAGAAAATTTAAAAAAAGATGTAGCAATCTCTTGAGATCAAATTTCAACCGGAAATGATTTTCCAAAAAAAAAAGTTTGTACATTACAATATGCAAATCATTACAAACATACAGAGGTTTATAAGAGCCCAAATTTATAGATAAGTATCAAAACGAAAAAGGTAGAGTTTACCATGTGCATATGAGTCATCAACTTGAAAATATATAAATACTATATATTAGTCTGCTATTGACAATAAAACAACACTCCCATTTTAATATTAAGGAATCGGTTCAAGGTTTCATCACCAGCCTGAAAACTTAAGTTGCATATAAAAATACAAAATTACAATATAATTCAATGTAATTTAAAGCATAAGCACATGGAACACGTTCAAATTGATATAAAGAGTATTCCAACAACATTACAATATCAAAATTCAGTCTCCAAACTACATTGATACTGTTAAGTAGCAGGGTCAGATTCTAAGAAATATATGGAGGATAATTACTAATCGGGAGGATTGACTTCAATGTTAAAAGTTGGAACAATACTGTCTTGCTGTAATGTGAAGCGCAGATTATCATCTTCCTTTAAGTCAAGATCTTTGACAAATTTGTTCCATCCACGCGAAAATCTGGCAACTATCCCGTTTAGCACTATTTTTATATCACAAACTCCTTGGCCAGTTCTAAACTTCACCATGTCTCCGCTTTTCCACATTTGATGTCGGAATCTTATAGTTCTAGGAATGTGCTGCACAATAGTTGAACATGTTAGCATGATTTGATCAGTCTGTTCCTAAACATAATACAACAAGGTATTCAAAATAGTTATATTATACTCTTATATATTATTATTTACCGCTCCATGACATTTAGAGTTCAAGAGACTTCCAACCAATAATTTAGAAAACTGGAGATTCATTTCAACTTGCGCATCATGTGGATTGTTGTTTTCCATCAACTCCATATTCTGTATTCCAGCATTGTCCTGTGCAGGGTTATCATATCCTTCCACCTCCATCTCAGTTGACACATCCACAATTTCAACATTTTGTTCTAAGTACGGATATAAGACAATGTTAAATTCAAGACCACTGCCTATGTAAAAGGAGCCTGCAAAGTAAATAAGGAAACAAAACATATGGCATACCAATTTCAGGAGGTGAATCTGTAACATTATCTTCAAAAAGAAAAAAAATTGCCACTAGGCCTTCTCCTCTGATTACTTTCTGCTGTGGAACGTGTAATTTCCTTTCCTTCACACATAAAAATCCTTCCACAAAACTCACCATTCCCACCGAAACTAAATAATATCATATCATTCTCCACAAGACCAAAATACTTAATCAGTTGTTTTAGCCCATAAAGTATTCTTAATTTAGTATCGTATCTCACATCCTACAGAATCCCATTGATTATAATATGTTCAACACCAAGGAGCTGCTTTTCAGTCTCATGGCCTAAAAACCTTGGGATTGTCTGTTACAATGTTAAAACATAAAAGAATTATTGATCATTTAATAATAACATACAAGAATATGGGTAAAAAATAATAGGTTACTCACAATATATCCAAGCTTCAAAGGAGCCTAAAAAAATCTTATAAAATGATCTTCTTCCACTTCTATCCCTTGTTCGTTAATTATCAAATTTAAATTTATTACTAAATATATTTGAATCTTCTAGATATTAAAAAACTGATGTTTCAAATAAAGTGTTGCACCCTCATAGCAAAATCAAAAGAATTGTGAGATACCTTCTTTTTTCTCAGCTTCCACTTCTTTCTCATTAAAAATAAAAAGTAGAACAATTTCTGGTAGCTCATGAGCCATATTCATAGCTATTACATCACCTGCGCAGATATCCAACTCCTTTAGAACTCCAGACCATCCTTTCCCAAACCAACACTTTTCTTCAACCCAATGGATGAGTACATCCCATTTTCTGCAGTCATGCTTCAAACAGATCTTGGACAATCCTTTCCATCGCTTATACAAAATTTTCAAATGAGTAGGCAGTTCATGTTCAATTGAGCACATTGAATATTAGATTTAAGATAAGTAAACCAAATATTTGTACATATGAGGTAAATAATAAATGTACAGATAGAGAGAGTTGTTACCATATTATCCAAGTCCTCCATACTTGAGTATTGTCTGATCACCATCAAGGATTGTTCACAATCAAGTCTTACAAGTGAATACAAGCAAGGTACCTCTCAGTAACATCATGATTACGATAATATATAAACTCATCCATAATCCAACTGCTATAGTTCTCTTTATTGAAGAAAAATATTGGCTCAACTAATGGATGTGTAATTGAAACAACCATATGGTTGTAACACTGGACATTAAAGTTTCCATACCCATAATAATAAAAAACAACAGCAGAATACATCTTTAAATCATAAAATCTCATAAATTCTTGAGGGCCGCATATTTTTTTTCGTTACTTATCATATTCCGCATTCCAAACAATTGTCTTGAACTTTAGGTGTAATTGGGAATGGAGTTTACTCCTGAATTTATCAATAAAACTAGGCGGAACCCTCTGCAATTTTGGATAGATAATGCAGTGAGGTACAATATAAATTCATCTTCTTAATAACGTTCAAATACAATCAATTAAAAACTTACAAATGCTCCATCCTCATCTTTCTCCACATTTGCAGAAACAAAGCTGCCTAACGGTTTTCGTCCTCTACCTACATTTAACATTTATCAATCATGTATACCTAAGTTTTTAAATAAGCATCCAACAAGCAATGAAAAACATTGTCTGACATATTTACCCATATCCCAGTCAACATTTCATGAGTCATGCTTTCTCTTAAGTTCCTGAACATTCAAATTTAAAACTCAATCCAAAACAGTTCATGAAGAAATCTTCAAAAATTCGTGAATAATCTACTGTTGGAAATCTTATCAATTTGCTATACGGAAGTATAGCCATCCAGTGGTAAACTAATTATATCAATTTGAAATCAAATCATTGTCTATATGACTCCGAACTAAAACATGCAATCAACGTCAATACATGAAATACTCTTATACATACAAATGGAGAATTACATATACTGAAAATTGATATTTGAATAAAAATTAAAGACTTAAACAAACTATTAGCCATGAACTCTACAACCAATTGACAACAACTAAAATATGGATAGATGGGGTTACTAACCTCCAGAAAATGTTCATAATCTTCTGATTGAGAGAGTTGGTTTCCATGATTTGAAGTAGTAGCCATCAATTCTCCCTCGGCAGAGCTCTGTTCAATGTTTTGTTTGTCGTTAACGGTATTGTGTCTAAATCCAACACTTTGTTAAAGATATGTTGGGTATGAATTACCTAATCTTAAAATATAAACTTAAATTCTTTTAAATTAAATATTACAATATACATACTATTGAAATTTTGTAAAGATTATTAAATTAAATTTTACGTTTTATCATTAAAATAATATCAGAACAAAATATATTTTAATTATAATCCTTATATGCTTATAAATTAATAATTATCACATTTTATTAATTTATAATTATCACGTTCTATATTTTGTTTGTCGTTAACGGTATTGTGCCTAAATCCAACACTTTGTTAAAGATATGTTGGGTATGAATTACCTAATCTTAAAATATAAATCTAAATTTTTAAAATTAAATATTACAATATACATGTTATTGAAATTTTGTAAAGATTATTAAATTAAATTTTACGTTTTATCATTAAAATAATATCAGAACAAAATATATTTTAATTTGAATCCTTATATGCTTATATATAAATATATCACATTTTATAAATTAATCAACACAAATTAAAAAACACATGTTGAGATTATTTTATTTTTTTATTAATTAAATAAATTATTCTTAAATCATTTTTCTTAATAAATTGTAATATACCTTAAAATTAATCTATATCATATGAAAAAACGTGAAACATGCGCTTATTTTATTACAAACAATATTTAAAATTAGTTAATTATGTTTTAAAACAAAAATTATGACAATACAACATATCTTTTTCTAACATACGTGAAAAAGTATATCCGCGTACATTTTTTTCATTAACTGAAAAGTTACATAAACATTTCTCTTTATATTATTTAATATTTTTAAAAAAATTAAATATATTTAAAACGCGTAGCGCGGACAAAAATCCCTAATTACACATAACACGCATATTGAACATACATGTTTCATTATATTTTTTGAAAAGGGTGTGCATTCTAAAATTGCGTATTCGGTATATGACAAAATGGAATATGCATTTTAGTAATAAGTTTTCTTTGTAAATTTTTGGAAAAATTGAATGCCCGTATTTCCTAAGGCATATTTTATTGGTATTTTGGGCGAAATATCCTGCTTTTAAATATTTTGAATAATTGACCGCAAAAATGAGTATTTTGGTCCAACACACATGATATTTCCTAAGTCGGTTCCCAATATTTCAAAAATTATATTTGTTAATATTTTGAAATCTTAAATTCTTGCAATTATATTACAACCACAATGCTATAACGGTTATACTACAATGAAAATAATCTAATTTATGACTTGTTATCGTAAACTCCTTTATATTATAATAAACTTTAATTTATAATTTTTTATCATAAAATTTATCCGTTTAAATTTTAAATAGTTAAGCAAATAAACCAAATAAAAATTCTGCATCAAATTTACCCAATATCAAATTAAAATCAGGTATGCAGCAAAAATATAGGTAATGATAGATGCTCTAAGCCTCTAATGTACGGCCAATCATCTTCCATTCTTCCTCTTTACTCCTCCAGTTCATAGTGAGCTGCGCTTTTTAAAAATTTTCAGGGGATCTCTCCTTTAAATTAGCAAATAGAAATAAACGGGCTCTCTATTTTATTTAAGCGCTGACTTTGCTTTATTAGATGAGCGAGCATACAAATATAAAGTTAAACAAGACATTAGGCGTTGCTGTCGTGTAAAGGTTTGTGACATTTGTTTTAATTGTTAAATGTGCAGTGACATTTGATTCAACTTAGTATATGAAAATATAAATTTAATTTAATTTCGTCATAGATCGAGTAAATTTGAGGTTCAACTATTTATTTGTGATATTTAGTAGTAATTCGAAATTGAAATTTCTTTTGCAATATTTGTAAGTACATGAACCGGAACTAAGCCACAACAAACAGAGAGATTCATAATGGCTCATCGACACAGCGGCAACATTTCTGAGCAACGGACATATGATCACGTGATTCTCATTATATCTCTGCATTATACTTTATACATAACAAGAGCCTCAATTTTTCAATATACAGAAATTAATAGTACCAAACGAATCCTCAGAATAAACTTGCAAAGAAGATACTATTCATTCCGTAGTTGAGAAGTGTATAAAGAATCTGTATGTAAAGAGCCTAAAGGCAGGCAGATGAATATTTTTATGGGTAACAAAAAACAAGTTACTGCGTAAAAAACTAAATGATGCTATTAACTATATTTATTAACTAAAATAGTATAAAATAAATATTATGTAAAATTTATTGAACCCGTAAGCCGTAAGCAATTATATTTTAGTGGTACTAGCATAAATCTCGTGCTATGCACGCGTTTCCATTAATATTTTAAATTTTTATTTATCAAGTTATATTATATTTTTAAAATATTTATATATATATATAATGATTATAAATTTATAATAAAAATAATAGAATAACATTATTTCTACTAGTTTAACAATTTAGTAGCTTAGTAGATATGTAACACTATTATTTATATCTTTTAATAATATGATAAGTTGTATTCGTAGTTTAGTAGGAAAAATATACTATATTTAGTAGTAGTTTAATAATTTAGTAGTTTATTAGAATAATAACACCATTTATCTATTTTTGTAATAATCAAAATTTGGAAATTATCGTTGAACCAAACCGTTGAACCAAATTATCTCTATTCTGGCTATTATAATATAGTATAGATTAGCTAAAATTATTAGCTATATTTGAAAAGAGTTTTATTATAATTTTCAAATTTCAACAATTATATTAAATGATTGTTTTCAATATATATAGTTGTGAAGAAATTATTAATAACAAACTAATTATTTTTTAGTGAATACAAGTGAAATTAAAATATTAAATTAATTAAAACATATTTAAGGATATTATTCTTATAGTATAAACATCAAAAGAATTAGTTAAAATCATTAAGTTTATATATTATAAAATATTTAACTAAATTTATTATTATATTAGTTATTTAATAATTTTAAAATTATAAAATATATATTAAAATTATCATATAAGTATTTAATGAAATTTGGTTAACAATGAAATTTTTTACAATATTTCATAAAATAATTACACACTTCATATTATATAAAATTAAAATAATATATATGCGTTGATGAACAAGTATATACTAGTTAAAGTGGGAGAATTCTTTTCTTCATTTTAGAGGGAAATATAGTTGAAGATAAAGTTTTTTGAGAGGGAAATGAGATGGAGTGAATAGAGATGATGATGTTTCAATCAACAAATGCGTGTTTGTTTATCGACATCTAAAATGTCTCTGTTGGAATTACAGTTTTTTTTTTATATATCATCTATATTTTTGAAATTATAGCTAGCATGTAAATTTTATTTCTAATAGATGCATCCGAGGCTTTAATAATTTGACAGTGCTTTAGATTTGAAACAAATTTCAGATTAAACTACTTAAATTAGAGGGGAAGGAAACTAGTACCGATTTAAGATGCATAACGTGCGTAGCACGTGAAACACGAACCTGTTTAGTTATTAAAATGTGAAGACGCGTTCACATGGCTAACAAAGTACTACAACATCCTTTTTATCTTATGTAGAATGTAGTTAAAATTAATTAAGATTATGAATTTCTAAGTTCAAAATCATAAAAAAGAGGATTATGAAATCATAACTTTTTACTCCTTAAAACTGGACTCTCTGCAACTGATTCGAAATCCACCCATCAAGTATGGGACTTTTTATTAATTTATAAAAAAATGTGAATCTTACATATATTGCTGGGAGCTCACTCAAAGAACCAAAACCATCCCTCATAATTGGAGTGGCTAAAGATTAGAATTGTTTTCTAAGTTTTGTTGAAAAAGCATGTCAAAAATCATTGTTGGAAAAGCATGTCAAAAATCAGTCCGTTTTCACATCCCAAACATGCACTAGGGTTTAGTGGTTTACTCAAACTCCAGTGGTAATCATTTACTTGTGCTAGGAATTTTTAAGTCACGGATGAGAGGTCCCGTGTTGATGTATTAACACTTAAAAACAAACTCATCCAAATTAAAATTTATTTTCTTCGTAAATTTGGTGACTCGGACAGTATTTTCAATTTTGTTTGGAAAAACAATGTTACCATACATCTTTTACTATAATATAAACCAGATATTCCCAACAACTAGCATCCAAGGGCAAACCAAAAACAAACATTTCCTTGGACCAATCGCTCATGTATTCCTCTCCCAAACCACCCATCTCCGCCGTACTCCACCGAAGAATCTCCGTCACTATAACCCTCCAAATTTCCAAACCACTCCCTTGAATCAAACCCACCAAATTTCACGTCGTTTAGCCTCCCTCCAACCCACTCCCTATACACACATCACATGTAACTATCCCTATCCTCGTTTCTACCGCCCCCCCCCCCATCCTAACTCATTTCACCTCTCCTCCTCTCTCTCTCCCTCCCTCCCTCCCTCTCTCTCCCATCCAAACTCACCTCTCTCTCTCTCTGCCCTAAAAATAAAAAAAAAGGAAAATAAACAAAACGACAGCATCTCACAAAACCCCTCTATTAAACTAACACTTACTCACATGACAACCTCTTCACCTCACCTCACTTTCCAAACCCAACCCATCAAACCCAAACGCCGTCGTTTTCGCGAAACCACAATCTCCTCTTCAGCCACCTCACCCCCCTCCTCATCACCACCGCCACAACCCATGTCTCCGTCACCGTCAAATCTCAACCTCCGTTACTCCCCCACCACAATCTCCCAAATCATGGACCCCACCACCACTCTCTCCTCCTCCGCCGCCGCCGCCCCAGATTACTACCCCTCATCATTTTCAAAATTCAACTCCGCCCTAACCGCCGGCCTCTTAAACCCCATGTCCCCACCACCCTCATCCGACAAATTGACCCGATCCAGCCCGACCCTTTTCGAAATGATGGCAAATGAACCCGACACTCTGACCCGAACTCAAATCCCAATCACCCCTAAATCAAATTTAGACAAACAAGCCTTAGTGCAACAAAGGATTTATAATATTTTATCGTGTCGGAGCCCCGATAGTCAGTTTAATGACCCGAATAGTAGTGATGTGAAGCTCACTTTGAGTTCTAAGGATAATTTGAGTGTTACTATGAATGTTCATAGACAGATTTTGGTAGCTCATAGTCGGTTTTTCGCGGTTAAGATTTCCGATAGATGGAGTAAACAAGTGAAGAATTGTACTCCGTATATTGTTGAGATTGCGGATTGTGATGATATTGAGGTTTATATTGAGACTATTCGGTTAATGTATTGTAAGGATTTGAGGAAGAAGCTTTTGAAGGAAGATGTCCCTAAAGTTCTCGGAATCTTGAAGGTAGTAATATTATCTTGCGTTGTTTCTATATTTGTATTTGAATTGAGATTCAAGTTTTGTAGGATTGTTTCTATAATAGGTGCAACTCGATAAAGAACAAAGCTTTGTAGGATTCGTTTAAACAAAAATTATAGTTTGGTAGGATTGTATCTGTAGGTGCATTTGAACAAAGAATCTCAAAGGTAGTATTTTTTTATATTGTTTCTACATGCTTAACTTGAATAATAATCAGGTTTTTTAGGATTGAATCTCTAGGTGTACATTAACGAAAAATCACATTTTGTAGGTTGTATATGATTGTATCCATAGGTGTACTTGAACCAGGACTCTTAAAGTTTAAAATTCTTGTTTTGTAATTATAAGTACAATAAAATTGAGAATTAGGACTTGTAGGATTGTATTTAGAGATTATAATCTGTATATAATTGGAAAAGTATAATGTATGCCTAATTGTACAAGTATCATATAATAGATGTCATGTTGGAAGATGAGGCAAAAACTGCTGGTTTCTTGTGGTGGAAGACTAGAATAGATTAAATGTGTTACACTCATTTATAAGTTTGAATCAATTTCTGGAACAAAGATAGTGTTTTAGGTTTTGATTTTTGGGCTATGATTGTTGTTAAATAGGTTTCAGCAGCGATTGGGTTTGATGCTGGAGTTTTGTCTTGTTTGGAGTACTTGGAGGCTGCTCCATGGGCTGAGGATGAGGAAGAGAAGGTGGCTTCTTTACTGTCAGAGCTACGCCTTGAGGCAGTTGGTGCTGGTGAAGTTCTTAAGAGGGTTTGTGTTGATGTCACAACTGGGGTTGAGGAGGGAAACGACAGTGAGGAAGTTATTCTCAAACTTTTACATGTAGTTCTTGAAGGGAAAGATGAGAAAGCGAGGCGAGAAATGAAGGCACTGGTGTCTAAAATGTTCCATGAGAATTCGTCTCATAATGATTTGAGAAAAGAATCATTGTATTCTGCCTGTGATGGGTGCCTGCAATTGCTTCGTCACCACTTTTTAAGGGTTTCAGCAGCAGACTTACAAGACGTGGGCCAGATAGCTCGGCAAGCAGATAATTTGCGTTGGATATTGGATATTTTGATTGATAGACAGATTGCTGAGGATTTTTTGAAGACGTGGGCCGCACAGTCTGATTTAGCTGATGTACATTCAAAGGTGCCTCCTATCCATAGATATGAGATTAGCACAGTCACAGCTAGGCTGTTTGTTGGAATCGGTAAGGGCCAGCTATTAGCTTCAAAGGATGCTAGGTGCTTACTTTTGAAGACATGGCTGGTTCCTTTTTATGATGATTTTGGGTGGATGCGGAGAGCATCAAAAGGCCTTGACAGGCATTTAATTGAGGATGGCCTTAGTAATACTATTTTGACTCTTCCTTTGGCCTGGCAACAAGATATCTTAATGTCTTGGTTTGATCGATTTCTGAATTCCGGTGAGGATTGCCCTAATATACAGAGAGGCTTTGAGGTTTGGTGGAGGAGGGCTTTCTGGAGACGAAATGGTGAGCCTGAACGACCTCAGCAAATCCGAATTACAACTGAGAATTCATGAAATCGAGAGAATAATCATCCTTGAAATTGAGAGAATTATCTTGCTACAGCCATATCATAGTACACGTTATTTTCTGTTACATTTTGGTGTTTTTCTGTTCTTCCGTAACCGAGTGCCACTATTTGTTTCTGCAGAGTTGTTTTTTAAGGGAGGCCATTGATGTGCATAATTGACAAATGAGTTGAGTTTAGTGCTTAGGGGGTATTAATTTGGAGGGAATCATGTTCTTTGTAATCATTACAAGAATTTGCAGTTCTTAGGCTTATTTGATTTCATCAACTAATCCTCTGCTGCTACTTTATAAATAAAAATGAGCTTCCGCTGTTACGAAGTATTCTTGTGGCAATTTTACCTTCCCCTCCCTGTTCAGCTGAATGTTTCTTTTGATAGTCTGTGACTTGATGACATGTTCAAGATCAAGAATCTTTTGAAAATGGATATCACTACTCTCTGTGGAACCAAACTAGGCAAGTTCTGTTATATACCTGCTGCTTGCCTGCTTCTATTCTACTGATTTCACACTGTTTAATTATATTTCTGTCAAGCCTTTATTATTTAGTCTCCAGTGTTTCTTTCTTTCAACAAAAATAAGTCTCGTTTCTTTCCGCAGATCAGAGTAGAGTTAAGATATGTGTTCATCTTAGTTTCAGAAACCCTACTTTCACGCGTAAGCACCATTAAGTTTTGTTTTCTGATTGTAGTAGTTACTCTGTGATATCATAACCAAGATATTTTACAAAGAGTTGTAAAAAAATTGCTGTTGCAGACTACTGGAAAATCAATGTACTTCAGAAATGTTGTTGGGTTGCGGAATAAGTAACAGCCAGGGACGGGTATACAAGTATGCATAATTCATTATGGTACGTTTGCATTCTGTCTGAATTTTGTATATATAGTTCTCTACTACATAGTTCACCAGCAAACATGCTCGCATTTTTTTAAGTTGTTATTTGTAAATTTATTTAGGATAGTTTGAGAACGTTCTTAGTCTTTTTGATGCAGTCTTAGTGTCTTGTCTTAATTCATGTGTTTCTTGTTGGTGATGCACACCTCAAGTAAATCTACCATTTATGTATTGATTGAAGAATATCATCTGAAAGCAGGCATGCAAAGTTTATGCCTTCTTTCAGGACTAATGAGAGTTGAGACCATTTCCGAAGCGTTTGGGCCTCATATTGAGAGTTGAGACCATTTCAGTCACCTCATCATCCATTCTATTCAACCAATAAGCACAGTCCGGGGACTAAAGTGCACAGAAATTCAACTTTTAAAAGCAGTCTTCTTTTTCTGATTCTACCCCTTCAAACTATTCTATTCAACCAGGCAAAACTAATTTGACAGATCGGCAATGAGTATATAGTGGTTCAAGTTCTCTCTTTCCCCCTTTCGCTCGTACTCGCTCCGTCCCAATTTATCTGTTTGATTTTTTATGGTCAAATTGATTCAACTTTGACCGAAAATTTCACATAGTATAATATCGAAAATACTTATAAAATTTATATCATTAGAATTAGAAAATATGTTTAATCTTCTTTTATATGTATATTTTAATTTTTCAAAATGATGAAACAATGAGTTTTTATTTACGGTCAAAATTGAGTCAATTTGACCATCAAAAGTCAAACAAGACAGATAAATTGGGACGGAGAGTGTAATAAACAAGGCAAAAAGCAAAATGTTTGGAAAATATTAAAATAAATAACTTACGACTTAAAATAAATAAATGAATTATAAGTGAAAATTTGAAAAATACTTATAAGTTAAATAAGTGTTTGGACAATTTTAGTTATAGTCAATTTTTTTTTCTTAAATGAACTAAAATAAATACTTATTTAATATAATTATCTTAATTCTTGAATTTTAAGTTTGGTTAACATTTAAAAATATATATTTTAAAACTAAGATTGATAAATAAGAGAAAAATCAAAATAAGTTGAGAAAAAATACGTCATTACTAACATTGAACTTATGAGCTTATAAGTTATAAATTCAACTTATGTGCATGTTTGGAAAATCATAAAATAACTAACTTATGACTTAAAATGAAAATGTGACTTATAAGTGATAAATAGATAAATACTTATAAGTTATGTAAGTGTTTAGATACTTTTTTTTATAAGTCAGAATTTTTTTACTTGAATAAACTAAAATAAATAACTTTTAAATATAATTATCTTAATTCTTGAATTTATTATTAGACTAATATTTACAAATAAAAATTTTAAAACTAAAATAAATAAAAAAGCGAAAAATCGTAATAAGTCGAGAAAAAGTATGTCGTTACTAACATTCAACTTATCAGCTTATAAGGTGTAAATTTGACTTATAAGTGAGGTCGACAAACAATTATACGATAAGTTCTTACGGGCTTATAAGTCATTAACTGACTTATAAGTTGTGGGCAAACAATCCCTGTAAACATTTGTTGATAAACTGTTACAAGCTTATAAACCATAAGTAGCTTATAAGTTGGTTGACAAACACGTACAATAACTCCACTCCACTAGTAGCCAATATGGCCATACCTCACATATACATGGTGTCTGGTGAGGTGTGTCCACAAGTAATTTCCCTTGTGAAAAACTCCTTTTGTGCAGTTCATGATTTAAGATTGTGACAGTCTGTTTACCATTTGCTTGACTTATTTGTGGTTAATTGGAATAAATTTTTGATTGGAAATTAAATTTGGAGTTCAAGTTTTATAAAACTGAAAATTACATTATATATTTTATGAATAACTGTGTACAGAAATGTACGGAAATGAACCGTATCTATTCTAAGATACAGATGTGTAAATAATGTTTTTGATATTGATAAAAAGGTAAAATGATTATAATTGACTATCATTTCTTATACGGAAATGATTAGCTTATACTCCCTCCGTCACTTTCAATTGTTTACATTTTTTAGAGAGTGTCCGACACGTATTTTAAGGTGCATATAAAGTATAGTTCTGTAAATTTTTTTTACAATTTTGTTTTTTTGAATAAAAATTAAAATATTCAACTTTTATTCAGAAAAAAAAATTGTAAAAATAAGTTACATAACTATACTTTTTATGCACCTTAAGAGTAATAGAAAACTCTTATAACAAGTAAGACATTGTTTGGCTAAATGCTATTACTAGTTTGTTACTCAACTGTGGCTTTATTAACCTAACATGAGAGGAGATGTTGACCCAATGATTGACTTCTTGGTATAGTCATTAGCCTCCCCTGCAATTGATATATTGCTGAGTTCATGTATGTCTTTAGCCTCCCCGTAAGTCAAATCCAATGTAGAAAAGCATTTTCAGTGTTGCACTTTGCCGAAACCTTTAGTTAACATATCTACTGCATTGTCCTTAGAAGTAGGGGTGAGCAAAACCGAAACGAAACTGAAAAACCGAACCGAATTATATAATTTCGGTTCGGTTTAGTCCGGGATTTTAGAAAATTCAGCCTATTCGGTTTTTTTAACCGAAATATTTTCCGGTTCGGTTCGGTTCAATTTTATTTTGAGAAAATTCGGTTAAACCGAAATAACCGAACCAAAATTATAAATATTATATATGTTATATATACTATTCTTTTATTAGTAGAATATTAGCATCTCACATTTAAGGTCATCCCATTTTGTCTTCGGCCTTCAAGTTTCGTTGTATTAAGCCTTTTACATTTGATCTTTTTCCTTTCGAAGCTTCTTGCCCGCAATTTGAAGTATTATGTAAGTCTGTTATAATGTATATATTCATGTGTGTATCTAGCCCGGGGAATTCACCATTTATTTTGGGATCTTAGTTTTGACTTTGTGATTAATAGATTTGATAGCATTCTGTGAATAATTTATGCCTTTCAACCTATACTATAACAAGATTGTACAACTAATGATTAGGTAGTTGGCTTACAAGAGATGTCTTGCAGAACAAAAGTAACTAAAGAAGAAGGGTTTGGTTTAAAAAAATTCGGTTTGTTAATGAACCGAACTGAAATAACCGATTTTTCATCGGTAATTCGGTTCGGTTTGAAAAGATAATTCGGTTCGGTTCACAAATTTTATGAATTTCGGTTTTCGATTTTTTCGGTTTGATTCGGTCCGAACCGACTGAATGCTCAGCCCTGCTTAGAAGGGAATTGTAAAACAGACAGAGGACCACTGATAATTTTTTCTATGATAAAATGACAATATATCTCTATATGTTTGGTCATGGCATGATAAACAAGATTAGCAGTTAAACCAACTGCAACCTTATTACCACACAACAATAGTATAGGATCGGGAGAATGTAAGCCATACTGCTTCACAAGAAGCAAATGCTAAAGCCCAATATTCAGCCTCTACAGAACTCTTACAAACTACATGTTTCTTGGATCTTCAAGAGACCACCACACTGCCAAGAAAGAAAGTATAACCTCCAACAGATCTCCTACTTAATGGACAGTCACCCCAATCACTATCATTATAACCCTTAAGACTCAATGTATTCTGAGAAGGGAAAAATAAACCATGATACTTAGTTAATTATAGATATATAAGAACTTTTATGCAAAAATTCAAAATGTTTAGATCTTGGGGCAAGTAAAAATTGACTGAGATGTTGAACTGCAAATGATATATCAGGTCGTGATGAAGTAAGATATAACATCTTTCTAATAATTGTTCTACACAATGTAGCATCTATCAATAGTTCACGAGACTCAAGATTATCATGCAGCTTTATGTGGGGATCAATTGGAACAGAATGGTTTACAGTCAACTAAATCAGCTGAACTAAGCAAATGTTGAACAAACTTTTGTTGTCCCAAAAATATCTCTATATCAGTTCTCTTAACCTCCAAATCAAGATAATATTTGACAGGACCCAAGTTTTTAACACTAAATATATCATCCAACAAAGTCTTAAGATCCTGAATAGTTGACATATGATTTTCACATAACAAAATGTCATCAACATATATCACAATAACAACAAAGATATTGTCAGATGTACAAGTAAACAAGGAATAATTCATCAAAGGCTGTTTATATCCCGCCTCAATTAAACAAGCTGTTAACTTAGCAAACCATCTTCTGGATGTCTGCCTTAAGCCATAAATGGATTTAGGGGTGATCGCGGTGTGGGCGGTGCAGTTTTTTCCTCAAACCGCAAACCAAACCGCACATGCGGTTTGGTTAAATTTCCAAACCGCACCCGCACCGCGTAATCTCAAAAATCACATAAACCACACCACGAAATACTGTGTGGTGCGGTTTATTTATTCAAAAAAATTAATATTTACATGCAAATATAATAAAAATTTAGCTAATAAGAAAGCTAAAAATAATATGTTTTTGATTAAAAATAAAAATATATAGATAATTTGTAATATGTAAGCTAGTTTTATAACACAAAACTATATTAAACAAGAAATGAGTTTATATTATATAAATATATCTATATATATCTATATTTATTATAAATAAACTTATATATATTTTTATATATATATATGAACTTGCGGTGCGGTGCGGTTTGAATCACAATGTTAAAATATCAAACCGCAAACCGCAACCGCAACGCAAAAAATTAAAAACCGCATTTTGCGGTGTGCGGCGGTGCGAGTGATTTATGTCGTTTGATGATCACTGCTAAATGGATTTATGAAGCTTACAAACCAAAAGAACAGTTGAATATGGTAAAATATACCACAAAGGTGGTTGAATGTATATCTCTTCTTCTATGTCTCCATGTAAGAAAGAGCATTATTAACATCTAATTGTTCTACAAACCAGTTTTTGACAAAAGAAATTGCAAGTAAACTTCTGACTGTTACCATCTTAACTATAGGTGCATAAGTCTCAAGAAAATCAATACCAACTGATTGAGTATAACCATTTGCTACTAATCTAGCTTTATACCTCTTAATATCTCCATTAGACTTGTATTTTAGCTTATAAAACCATTTAGACCCAACAACAGTTTTTCCTTTTGATAATGGTACCAAAGACCAAGTTTTATTCTCTTCTAAAGCTTGTAATTCAAGTTGCATAGATTGGATCGATTGAGGGTCTTTAATAGCTTGATGAAAGAAATTAGGTTCTCCAGGTGAATTTAAAGTACTATAGGCATGAAAACTTGGGTATCTGACTCAAATATGTCATAATCAAGACCATGACAAGACAAAGCTGTGAATTTAGCTGACTGAATGTGATAATCATCCCACTAAACTGGCCTAGATTTAGACCTAGTGGACTGTCTACTAGTAATTGGAAAAAAACTGTAGAAGCAGGAATAGAAACATGAATAACATCTTATTGAGCTGAATGTGAAGCAATAGGAGAAAAAGGATCAGGTGCATTATTAAGGAATGATATGCCAATAGAATTATCTGGTGAGCCAGAAACACATAAGTCAGAAATATGTGGAGAAGAAATAGAATTAGAATCATATGACAAATGGTCAACGATCTCATTTAAATTCCGGTGAGACAACCAATTAAGAAATGAATAAGAATTTCCTGAATCATATGTAGTGTATGATGAAAATTTGTCTTTTGCGTGATAAGAAAAAATGTGTTAAAAAAACTTGACATGTCTGCTCACAAAGGCGGGGTGATTATCTAACCTGAGTAATATGTATCCCTTCTAGGAAGAAGGATACCCTAAAAAATACATTGAATAGCTCTTGCATCAAATTTGTCAGTTGAATGACAAGAAGCATAACACAGACAACCAAAGCATCCTAGAGATGAATAATCTGATAGAGTATTGTGTAAGATCTCATAAAGACTTTGTACTTAAGAACAACAGAAGGAATGACATTGATTAAGAAAGTGGATGTTAATATTTATTTTCCCCAGTATTTAGGTGGAAGGTTTGATTAAAATCTAAGAGCTCTAGCCATTTCTAAAATATGTTTATATTTTCTTTCTACTCTTGCATTCTATTGAGGAGTATGAATGCAAGAAGTTTGATGAGAAATACCAATATAAGCAAGATATATAGTGAAATTGTGATTTAGAAATTCACTACCATTATCTGTTTTAATGATCTGAATGGCGGATTTAAACTGATTGTACATAGGCAGAAAATTGTTTAAATTTGTGAAAAACGTCTTGTTTAGTGGTTAACAGAAAAGTCTAGGTTGCTCTACTATAGTCATCAACTATAGTGAGGAAAAATTTACAACCATGATTGGTGGATATTTGACAAGGACCCCATACATCAAAGTGTACCAAATAAAATAAGGATGATGCATGAGAACTACTAGAGGAAAAGAAAGCATTGTCTGCTTGGCAATAGGACAAACATGACAATCTTTGTTACAATTGAGAAGTGTACCAACACCTTGAACATGTTTCAAAACATCATTATGTGCATGACCTAATCTAAGATGCCAGAGTATAGAAAGAACAAAGTCTTTGTGATAAAAAAACTGTATAAGAAGATGAATTAGTGGTTAGTGAACTAATGAAAAAGAAGTAATATAAACCTCCTTTCTCAAATCCTGTAGGAATGGTAACATCGTTTGATTGAAACAAACATTGTTTGGGTGTAAAGATGACTTGATAAGAAGAAGAATTTTTTATTTACTTATGGAAAGTAAATTACAATGTAAATCAAGAAGATATAAAACCTTGTCCAAGAGAAGTGTGTCACTTAACCTAACTGAACCAGCATGATATGCAAATATAATTTGCCCATTTGGAAGTGCAATATGGAAAGGATTAAGTAGTTTTTGAATATTAGTCATGGCATTAAAATCACAACACATATGATTTGATGCTCCAGTATCTATTATCCAAGTAAAAGTAAATTTATTTGAAGAATAAGATAACATGGAGTAAGTCAAACCTTCAACATAATCCTCTGAAGTATTGCACATGGTAGATTTATTGTTCAACATTAAAAACATGTTTTGTGAGATCTGAGCAACCTGTTGCTGGAGTTTCTCAAAATTTTGTTGAGAAAACTGCTGAGAATCTTCCTTGTTGATGAAAACACCATTCCCAATCATACTATTTCCAGAAAGACCATTTGCAGATGTAATGGTGTTGTCATGAAGTTCAGTGACATTCATGGCCTGTGGATAATGTATGAAATCTGAGGTTGATTGTTGAACACCAAATTTCCCCATTCCTCTACCCTTAAGAGCATAGCCAATCAACTTGTTGCAAGTCTCCTTGAGATGTCCTTCCTCGTGACAATAATTGCATTTAGCTTTCTTGATAACAGAACTTGGAATACCAGAAGTGCCATATGTTTCTTGAGTAGCAAAAGTCTTAGGTTTCTTGGCATTAACATTGCCAAGAAAAGAATTGTTTAGATTATATCCATGTCTCTGCATTTATTCTTGTTTAACCAAATAATAAGCTTGTGGAACACTAGGCAAATGATTCATTATTAGAATTTGACCTCTTGCTATAGCTAAACTATCATTCAGTCCCATCAAGAATTGTAACAGTTTCTTCCTTTGCTCTCTCTCTCTCTCTCTCTCTCTCTCTCTCTCTCTCTCTCTCTCTCTCTCTCTCTCTCTCTCTCTCTCTCTCTCTCTCTCTCTCTCTCCCTCCCTCCCTCCCTCCTTGTAGCTTATGAGCTGCAAATAACAACAGGTTCTAAAGCTGAATATTCATCTCATAAATTCTTCATCTTATGATAATAAAACTCCACCGATTTCTCACTCTCCTCCAATGTATGAAAATTTTTGGACACTTGATAGACCCTATGACCATCTATACTTGCAAATTGATCATGTAATTCATCCCACACTTCAAATGCATTATTGACAAAATCCATTCCTGAACTAATTTTATCTGAAACTGTGTTCAAGATCCAACTTATTACAATGATCATTGACCCTATCTCATTATGCCTTCAAAGGTTCATTTTCAGGTCCGATAACAGTTCCATTTACTAAACCTAACTTGTTCTTTGCTGATCAAGCAATTGTGATAGAACGTTTTCAAGCAATTGTGATAGAACGTTTTCAGGGACCAAAATTCTCCGTCAATGTCAACTTCTCGGGAATCAAAACTAATCCAGGATGATCAATATTTTGTAAAAATAGTGGATGCATATTTGAGATACTATTCTGGTTATCTTGATTCTGATTCTCTTTTTCTAACATCTTTATATTGTTATCATCAATTAAGCCTTGATTATTATTATTACTCGTACGAATAACGACATTAGCATAAGAATTTCTCCTTATATTTACGCACAAACTATTATTAAACACAATTTTCAACAATTACTGAACAAATTTATCAACAACAAACAAAATCGATTAACAAATATCGATTGTCAAAGCTTAACACATCTCTACTTGTAACGAAGAAGAATTGGTAAGAAGATTCTTAAAGATACGACGACAAAAAAAAGATAAAATTATCAAGAACACCAATAAATGACTTAAATTATCTTCGAAACCCTAAATATCACAAAATTTCTCATCGTTTTGATCAAATCAAAGTCAATATATGATATTTTCTATGAATTGATGCAGAATATTAGCGAAAGTTGAGATCGAATCACTCTAATACTATATGAACAATCGTGTATTGAAATGTACAAAAATGAACTGTATATATATAATAGATATACGAATGTGTAAAGAATGTTTTTGATATTAATAAAAAGGTAAAATGATTACAACCGGCTACTAGTTCTTATAGTAAAATGATTAGCTAATAACAGAAAACAACTATAATAAATAAGGCCTTGTGTGACTAAATGCTATTACTATTTTATTACACAATTGTGGTTTTATTAACATAACATAACATGAGATGTTGATCCAATAGTTGACTTCTTGGTATAGTCATTAATATATTAAGTATGTCATTTTATAATTATAAAACTGAACACTAAATATATCTTCTTAACAAATTAATTTTTTTAATCTAATAATATATGATTTTCAGTCTAAACTCTATAATTCTTGATCAAAATTTCATCAAATTTATTTAAAAATTTTCGAACATACTTAACAATTTAGGTTGGAAGAAGTACAGGGCTTGGAACTTGGAAGACTAGGGATAAGTGTAACATTTTTCTACTTGCAAGAAATAATTTACGGGGCCTTGAGATCCAAATTCATACAGCTATTAGGTGTTTAAATTCTAGGCAGAAGCCCTTGGGCTCAATTGGTCACCGACCCGCGTAAATGACTCGACCTCCTTAAGAATTTTTTCTGTCATTCAGTTTATTAAAAAAATAAAATAAAATAAGAGTAATCAATTCTTCGTGTAAGAATTGTACTTAGAAACATGATTAGATATTTTGAAAATCGGACTATTCGGTTGAATTATCGATTTATAATTTATCGAGCCATATTTTAAAAAACTGATGATTTATCGGGAATCGGTTAAATCAAATAAATATTTTTAACTAATTTTTGAACAATTTATCGAGCGATTTCTATAAGCATGCTTAGATCTATATAAAATACCTGGCTTATGTTTCTCTCAAATAAAAATATTACTAGGCTTCTGTCACAAGCATTTCACATCTTTAATTTATATTTATTTATTTATTTATTTATTTATTATCAGATTGGGCAGATTCTGTTTATAAATACTAAATAATCTCACAACATCGTTCTCAAAAGTTTTGGATTTTTCACATCTACTCTCATCCGAAAATTCTTGTATTTTTATTTTAAATATTTTTTTGTATACTTTTATTTTTAGTTATTAAAAAAATATAAACTAACCAACCAGATCCACTTTAATAAGTATTTAAGAAAAGTAAGTCCAAGTACATGTTTTAAAATTATTCAGATAATTATTTATTTTAATAACTTTTTACTAAAACGAGACAATAATGGAGTTGTTTTGTAATTTTATTTTGGATGAAAGCTGGCTTTTCAGTAACTGTACTCATGGATAAATTTAAAATAGGACGGTGGCTTGTTTTACTAAGGATAAGTTACTGCTAGTCTTATTCTACTACGGTTATATATAGTGTTACCGCATATTGTTTTTAATAATTAGTAATTAGTTTATGTGAAAATGAAAATAAAATAAAATTATAGAGCAACCAATATCATACGACAAGAATATAGATATAATAGTATAAGAATAAAGTTTCAATCAACCATTGATCACCGCGACAATAGAAAAAGATTAAGTTTTGTTTCTCATGTTGAGAAGATGCTCCATAATTTCTCACTTCAGACAAGTTTTGAGAAACTGGATTGCTTCTTCAACTATACCCCTTTTTTATTTGCCGTTAAAATTAAATGAAGTAAATTTTAGTTATTTCCCTAACAAAAAAAGAGAGAGAGATCAGTTATATATTAAAACATATTAATCTGCATTACACATAATTTCATTGTTTTTATTGATAACGGATCAGAAACGAAACTATATTTGACTATAGGGGATCATATAACAAATGTGAGTCAACAGTATAAAATTCTGATTAAACTCATAAGATTACTTGGTGCAGGCGAAATACTGATATCAATGTCCAAAATGTAATATTTTGTGTATTAAAAACAGCATAAATGTAAATATTAAAGAGAGATCGACGCACATAAGGCCGAAACACTAGCTTTAAACTTTGGTATAATTTTGTCACTTGTACCGACTAGAGTCGTTTCATGCGAGCGACGTGCTGAAGAAGGACAATTATCACTTTTATATTATTAATTAAATGATAATGATACAGTACCCCCAACACCCGCCTGTGAAAAATATAGCATGAAAAATTCAAAAAAATGTGCAAAAATTCAACAGTTTATTTAAAAATGCAAATTAAAAACTATAGAATGCAACCCCATGTAAGAACATTAAATTTTCAAATAACGACCCAAATAATATAACTATTAAAAAATGTATTATAACTAAAATTCAATTAAACTTTTAATTCTACTTAGGCTATATTTGTTTTATGGTATATGATAAAATCACAATCCTTTAAATTTTCTAATTTCATGTTTGTTGTGTAAAAATTTAGTGAAGTGTTATCAAAATATTATAAATATTCAAATAATCATATCTCATATTTATTTTGTTGAATTAGAGTTCTAATACTTGGTGGAATGAAATATTACTTTATCATCTAACAAATCAATTTTTAAAAGATTATAATATACTCCTTTTAATCTTATGTGAAACACATATAATATTAGAAAATTAAAGAATTATATATCAATCTTAATGACTCTCTCTCAAAATATACATACAATAAAATTTTAAAAAATTATAATTTAATCTTAAATTTAATCATTCCAAACAAATATAAGATAATATTATTTAAAATATATGATTAATAATAATGAAATTAATTATTCTAATATTACTATCCCGCGTGAAAAATAAAATCCCCAAAATAAATTTGATGTTAATGATAAAGATAAATATGGCATAACAATAATTAAAAACTTAGTGTACCTAATTTAAGTAATTATCTGTATTTCAAATTAACACCTATAAACCGTCATTCTTTGAAAAATGTAGACCATAATAGAAGGGGACCAATACATTGCATGAATATAATGAAGTTATTCGGGGACCATATTGTCACTACGTTATTGATATATGTATTTTTATTGGGAGCACTTGGATTCTTAAAACACCACCAATATGAATGGAGCCATGCACTTCAATTATAGACTTTTGGTCATTAGTATTAGATTATCATTTATAATTTTTAAACATTGCTGGCTGAAAAATGATTATATTTGACTAAATACAAGTCAATTAGTTACAAGTTATTATGATTATCAAAGGCATGAGCTGGCATTTATCATAAAATTTTAGTGAAAAATATTAGAGTTTTCAAATGATTCCCAAAATCGTTAAAAAATTAAAAAAATTCATGCGTATATATAAATTAAAACGTAATAAATATATCAGACCGTATTATTAAAAAATATTTTAAAAATCGATTACTCAATTGTCAGAGCCAATAGATTTACAGCTAATATATCTTCCTGAACTCTTTCATAGGGAAGATTAACACAGCACACAGCACACGACAATATCACATGACCAAGTATATATTATTGATGAGGAAAATGTAACTTGAATGACTAAAATTTATATTAGAAAAGTTAATACGACTTGATATTTAATGATTAAAAGTACTATCGAAATAGTGCAACATCACTAGTAATTAATTAAACTCTGATATTTTTGTAAAAAAAAAGAAAAAAATTTATCTCTGATACTTTATTATAGCATGAATAGTTTGAGGATCATAGTGCAAAAAATTATTAAACAATTATTATGTTAGCTAAATACACGCGTGAACAATTAAAGACCCTAAATTTGGACATTTCTACTCAAATCTAAATCTAAATTAAATATATACAATTTATATTTCGGTACTTCGTACTCCTATCTTAAATTATTTTTGGTGTTAATTTGAAAGAAATGTGCAGGTAATGTCCCTTTTTTTATGTTTGATCTCTATACTCCTAAATTATCTTCCTTATACTAGAAATATATATTTCTATTTTGTTTTTCTTCGAGGCCTCTAATTTTGGCATAAGCGAATTTACTTTAGGACAATGCACGTAAGTACTAATAATTGAATTTACTAGAATATGCAAGTTAGGTAAAAAGAAAGCATATTTTGACGTAATAAGTGAGAATTCACTTTTACTTTGATGTGATTTTGATGTGTTAATGTCATTTTACTTAGTTTCACTTTGTCTAGTTTCAGTTTTGTGATTTATCCAAATCCGTATGTGTTCCAAAATTTGTTAGCTACGGTTGGAAGTTTAAGAAAGCAACCTTAACTTTACTTAAAAACTCTTCATCTGGCAAAACTTTAAATGAGTTTATGATTTTAATTTTCCCAAACTTGACCTTAACTGGAATAGTTACCCAGAATTGGGAACTTACTGATCATTGCGTATTTACACAACTAAGCCAAGTACGGTTGTTTTGCCCAAGGAATCGATTAGTTTATCAGTTCCGTTCCGTATCTAACTTGCCTGCACTAAATATAACACAATTTACTCATTTCACTTATAAATTAATATGATTTAACTTTATTCAGAAAAGATATACAGACATATGTTATATAAGAGAAAATCAAGACATGCTTTAGTGTACTAGTAATGATTAATTCCGGCATATTGTAGCATCTTGTCCGGGTGTTTTCATTTTCAACTAATTTGGACGTTTTTCTTATGCACATGTTAATTTTAGTATTATACAAATTCATAATTACCAAACATCCAATACTAGAAACAAATCGAATTTGCATACAAATCAATATCAAGAAACGGAAATTAATTTGGACAGCTACTTGAGAAATCTGCTAAATTTGATGCTCCGAGCAGAAGGCGATAGTAAAAAAAATATGACGAATATTGAACTGTTATATCGTATGATCGAGGACGGGGTGTATCTATCAAATATTTAGTGACAGCATCATATAATTCAACTTAAAATCAGCCGTCTATTTGTTGTATTATGAAGCACATACATGTATGTATCTGTTGCTGATTAGGGAACATCGAAATCTGTTGTTCTACTAATAAATTGACCACTTTTATATACCACCATTTTTATATGAACTTGAAGACGTTTGATTATAAATTCTTCTTATCGTATCTGAGCTAGAGATGTTAAAAAGGCCGGATCTAAAATCCGATTTGAATCGGAGAGCACAAAAAATTCACTTTGAAAAAAAAGTACGGGGGTCCGAACTCCGAAAAGCCGGAATTTAAAATTTTATGGATGAAAAATTGTAATAGATCCAAAATTTTCAAAAATTTTAAAATTTTGGAACCAACATTTAAAATTTTCTATATAGTAATCGGGGCCCTAAATAAATAGGATTGAGACCCGACCTACTCTCGGTTAAAATATGTGAGACCTGACCTAGCTTGATGAAGAAGATGAAGTTATGTAAAGATGTAAAATGTATACACAATGAAGAGTTTGTTACAAAACTTACTGAGTAAGTAATCTGGAGACTATGCCTAGGTATATATACAGCTCTGTTACATTCCATAACTTACTAATCTGTCAATAACTAACTAGTCATTACAATAATGGTTGACTAATGCAGCTTTGACTTGTGTGACGTCAGCAGCGTTGTCATCACTTCCAACACCCCCCCTCAAGTTGGAAGGTGTAGAATGCACACCCAACTTGCCAAGAAGATGATGATGTTGTAATCCAGTCAGTGGCTTAGTAAATCTGCTTTTCGTTCATGATAAATCGGGTTTCGAGCAATGTAAATGGCTGCTTGATTGTCACATTTCACAGAAATAGGAGTTATATTGGGAACATCCAGTTCATGTAAGAGGCGAGAAAGCCACGTCAATTCTGAAGTTAATCGTCGCAAAGAACGATATTCAGTCTCTGCTGAAGATAGTGAAACGGTATGCTGCTTCTTAGATTTCCAAGAAAGTAAACTGCCACCCAGCAGAACTACAAAACCACTAACAGACTTGCGAGTATTCGGACACGCAGCCCAGTCGGCATCACAAAAAGCTTCGAGTTGAAAAGATGTGTCTTTAGTGAATAATAAACCTTGACTAGAATGATGAGAAAGATATCTGAGAACATGGAGACCAGCTTCCCAGTGAGGTACTCGAGGTGTGGACATGAACGGACTTAAATGTTGTACGCAGAAAGATAAGTCTGGACGAGTGTTAGTTAAAAAATTTAACTTGCCAATAAGACGTCTATAATTACCAGGGTGTGGAAATAGTTCTCCTTGATCAGGAAAAAGCTTAACAGTAAGATCCAAAGGTGTAAAAACAGGTGCAGTATTTGTGCAACCAAACTCAGATAGAAGATCCATGGTAAATTTCCGTTGAGAAGCAATCATACCAGTGGTACTTCAGCAAATTCAAGTCCCAGAAAATAGTGTATTTTTTCCAGGTCTTTGATTTTAAAAACATCATCTAAATAAGCTTTGATAGAGACCATCTCTGTGGTATCATTGCCAACAACCAGAATATCATCAACATATAATGCTAAGTAAAGCACCAAATTATCATGTTTCTTGTAAAATAAAGAAGAATCATTTTCTGAGACCCTGTAGCCTTTTGTGAGCAATGTAGATTTAAGTTTGGTGTTCTAATTTCGAGAAGCTTGTTTTAAACCATACAACGACTTGTCCAATTTGCAGAATAAGGTGGGATCAGAAAGATGTAAACCTGGAGGTAGATTCATATACACGTCTTCATACAGGTCTCCGTGAAGAAACGCGTTATTGACGTCCAAGTGACTCATTTGCCAGCCTTTCTTAACTGCAGTATCAACAAGGCATCTAATAGTTGTAATTTTAACGACTAGAGAAAAAGTTTCAGTATAATCCACTCCTTCCTTTTGAGTGTAACCACGAACGACCAATCTAGCTTTATATCGTTCAATCGTCCCATCAGAATTTTGTTTGACTTTAAATACCCATTTACAAGAAACAGGTTTCTTTCCTTGAGGTAATTTGACAAGTGACCAAGTATTATTAGTTCCCAATGCTGTAAACTCAGCTTCAATAGCCTTTTTCCATTCAGGAAATTTCACTGCTTCTGCATATGAAGAAGGTTTTGATGGTGGTAGCACATAAGATGGTGAAATAACGGAGGAAGAATGACAATAAGCCTGGATTGAGTATGAAATAAGGGGGGGGGGTGTTGGATGCAACATGTACAGGCCTCTCTGAGATTCACCAATTTCCAGTGGCTTCCTCAGAGAAGGGCCCTGTAAATAACATCCATTATGAGTAAACATGACACTATAGTTAAGAGATTGAATTAACTTGCTAACAGAAAGCAAATTATACTTGAAATGTGGAACAAAAAGAACATCTGTGAGTGTGATGTCAGGAGTGACAGGAACAGTACCAACAAAATCAATGCTCAGTACTTGACCATTATGCATAGATATAGTAATAGATTGTGATAAAGGAGATAAAGAAAAAAATAAATTTTTCTGAAAACACATATGGTCACTTGCTCCACTGTCTAGTATCCAACTAGCATTTGTGGAATTAGAAAAACAAACAACTGAAGATAAGGTGGTAAGCGTACCAACAAAGTTAGCAGAAGAAAAAGTATTAGGTGTACTGGTGTTTTCAGACAATGGTTGAGATGATTTCAGAAGTTGCATAAGTTGAGAACATATCTCAGGAGTGAGTCCATTGTTGAGATTTGATGCACTTTGATGAGTAACAGATCCATTTTTATTGGAAGCATTAAACTGTTCAGATGATTCAACATGAGCTGCCATCCTCTTCGGCTTTGTAAACTTAAAATCAGGTGGAAATCCATGCAACTTGAAATATTTGTCAATGAGATGCCCTGATTTCTTGCAGTAGTTACAGAATAACTTCTT
Source organism: Apium graveolens (assembly GCF_009905375.1). NCBI lineage: Eukaryota > Viridiplantae > Streptophyta > Magnoliopsida > Apiales > Apiaceae > Apium > Apium graveolens. The sequence goes on from NC_133652.1 coordinate 25,642,846, forward strand.
TGAATCAAACTGAGACCTCCTATTAGTGCTACCTTGATTAGAATTTCCAGCAATATAGGGACTAGATGCATTGAGAGATGCAGATTCAGGCAAAAAATGACTTGTTGTATGAATTTCCCTCTGAGTTTCTTCTTGGAGTAAGAGGCTGTATACCTGACCAATGGATGGAAGAGGTGAACGCATCAAAATAGATCCTCTAATAATGTTAAAACTGTCATTCAACCCCATGAGAAACTGGATAACTCTTTGGTCTTGTTGAAATTTGGATAGTTTTTGAGAAGCTCCACAAGAACAGCCACAAGAACATACTGGGATCAAACATAATGCGTCAATATCATCCCACAACATTTTCATCTTAGTGAAATAGTCAACAATATTGTTATTTCCTTGAGAAATTTCAGCAAGTTCCTTATGAAGACCAAATAACTGTGCACCACTAGAGACTCCATATCTCTCTTCCAATTCCAACCAGATTTCATGAGCAGAGTTATAGTATATAACGCTCCTGCCTATTGTTTTTGATAAGGCACCAAGAAGCCACGAAATCACCATGTCGTTGCATCTCGACCAACTCTTGAAATTAGGTGAAGTAGTGATAAGTTTAGGAATAGTTCCATCCACAAAACTTAGTTTGTTTCTTGCAGAAAGTGCAATTGTTATGGACCTCTTCCAGTTGCTAAAACCAGTGCCGTCAAAAGGTTCACTAACTAGTTTCATCCCAGGGCTATCAGATGACTAGAGATGCAACGGATTATCTTGATTGAACTGAGTATTAGCATTGTCATGATTATCTCTAATATTATGATGTTCGATGTTTGTATTAGAAGATTCAGCCATTGAGTAACTTGACGAAGTGTTTGAGATCAATCGGAAGAAGATTATATCAATAACAAGAAGATTTGTGACTTATGAATAAGTAATTTCTATGTGAATTACTTAAGAAATGAAGGAAAGATGATGAAAAAATCACAATCAGGAGATTTTGAACAAGAATAAAAAGACTCCTAGAGAAGATCGAACAAATATAAACAATCTCTATGTGTATACTATCAATTCACATATGAAATTGAACATAATGTGATTAATTCAGTAATGTAAATGGAGATTGCAAAGAGATTGATATTGAAGAGAGATTACGCCATTACGAAGAAAAGAGATCTATCAAGATTACGGAGAGAGATCGAGAAATTAGCCGGAAAAACGTACCGGAACCTGAGAACATTGAAGAAAAAACGCGGAATTAATCAATTGAAATGACTACGCCATGAACAGTTCTTCATCTGCTCTGATACCATGTGAGACCTGACCTAGCTTGATGAAGAAGATGAAGTTATGTAAAGATGTAAAATGTATACACAATGAAGAGTTTGTTACAAAGCTTAATGAGTAAGTAATCTGGAGACTATGCCTAGGTATATATACAGGTCTATTACATTCCATAACTTACTAATCTGTCAATAACTAACTAGTCATTACAATAATGGTTGACTAATGCAGTTTTGACTTGTGTGATGTCAGCAGCGTTGTCATCAGTTCCAACAAAATATGCCGACATGGTTGTAAAAAAACTGGTACATTTAATTATGTAAAGTTCTAAATGTGAGTGCTGTCTTTCATGAATGAAAAGTTTTAGCTTAACTGGGTGCAAATAAAATTCAAGATTAAAGATAATGGAGGCAAAAGATTCTAAAACATGCAATGCAACTAGGGTAGTTTCATGCTTGCATGGAGTATGGTTAAATGACATGATATTTATTGACACTTATACAAAAGGACAATAGTAAAACTTTGCACTCTCGTAAGTAATATGCGACTGAAGCTTAGGGACGAGATTGTCTTGTACAATACATATATGCTATTTCATGATAAGATATTTGTTATATAATTTATAATTCTAAGTTTTGACGGGTTGATAGAGAGATTTGAAATTGTTGTATTTGTCTGTTTATGTTTGCAACGAACCATATTGGTACAAAATACGTTCAAGTAAAGATTCTTTGCTGGATTTACTTCATTAACCTAAGTACAAATTATTTTTTATACTACATTTTTTTTAATTGAAAATCTATAGTTTAAATGAATTGACCTATGAGAAAGATAAAACTTATATATAATTAATTGATTAAAGACATGCATTATAGGAATCTTTTAATTTTTAAAAATCTTTAATAAAATTACTGATAAATATTTTACCGATTCAATAGAATTGATAAATTATTCAATTCTTTAAAAAATTTGATAAATTATAAATTAGTAACTCAATTGATTATTAATTCCGATTTTTAAAATCCCGAACCATGATTAAAAAGAATAATAGAATTGTGCTGTATATCCCCTCCATTCTATAGCTCTACATGCATAAGTAGAATGCTCTAATATAACTTTTCTAACTTGTTGATGCATTTTGTTTGGATATTGTATATTTAGAAACAAGCAACCTCCTTTAAGAAAGGGGGGGTTTCTGTATAGCCGACACTAATTAAAGTGTGATTAGTTTGGCATATTTGTTCCGTAATCAAATTCGCAACCCCGCCATTTCAGTATTAAATAATATTTGTTGTTTTGCATGTCTATAGCTATATATATACTTGGAAATTTATCGTTTCGAAAAATACCCCAAGCGTTCATAGTCTTTATACATAGTTTTTATAAGCGGTTTTAAGTACAATCTTAGTGTTTATAATTAGACGGACCTAAATGCGTACGAACTGATTATTGTGTATTAGTTAACAGAGTTTGAAGATACAAAACTAAGGATCGTCGCAAATGGAGAAAGAACCAAGCAACCTTTGACATTAAAAACGTGGAAAAGAATACGGTTTTGAAATTTCCCAATCCGCTCACTTGGGAAAGCTTAAAGACTACAACTACACCAAAGGTGTATTTATTTTTACTAAATTCCTTTATAAAGCCAAAAACATTTTCCCAAAACTTAGCACTACCTAGCTGCCCTATATATCACTAGCCTCTACTCAATTATCTGTCAAGCGAATCAAGAAAGCTCTCCAAAATATTACTAATATAAATTTATATCAGAATCTTTTTAGGTGAGAGCCTACCCACCTATCATATCTACAAAACTTAAATTTTAAACTTAATTTCTATTAATAGTTAGGTTTATATGTATTACCATATTTTAGCCGTTTAACAAATTTTAAAATACAATGGACTCGAATTCAGAATATGAGATGATAATAGATAAGTCCTCAATTTCTTGAGTTATAATTTACTTAATTTCAGTTAATTGTATAATTTTCAAATTAAGGTTTTTTTTTTATTTTTTAAAAAAAAATGAGAAGGGAAAAGAAAGTAAAATTGACCAAAGTATTATGATGAGGTCTGGTCCAACCGTCCAAGGCTAAGAAGTAGGGAAGAATTAATAGCCACCAATAAGAAGAAAACATGAAAAGGAAGAGATGAGAGCCAAGTATATATATATATAGAGAGAGAGAGACGACACCGATTTGATCATAGCTAGCCTCCCACCTCCACCCTTCATTAGAATGGTCCCTGTACTAAACTTGTGCCTGGACCACTTCTCTTTTCTTTTTTTATGTTCCATGTCTCTCTCTCTCTCTCTCTCTGTATTTCAACTCCCCCCATTTATTCTGGGCGCTCTGCTTCTGTAACCTACACAAACACCTCTGTTAGAGTATCAGTACAGATAGCTTCTCAGCTAGTCCGATACTATATTACTATTCTCATTTCTACATTAACCTCATATATGTAGTTTACGTTCTGTACCAAATTATTTTCGTTTCTCTTGTCTAAATTATTTTTATAAATTTAATTTATTAAAATGTTTATCTAGCGAATGCGCCAAAAGGTGACGTGAATATTGCGATATAAAGAGGACAGAAGAAGGAGACAAATGGCGGAGAAAGCTTGGGGGATCATGTTAAATATGGGACCACTGAAGATGAAGGGGGCAATGTGTATTCGCCCTATTGGAGCGTGGAATACACGAGTGTGAGTGATTGGATAGTTGTACTGTAGTTGTAATAGGACTTAATTTGTGGTGCTTTATTAAGGGAGATAAATACTACTGTACTACTAGATGTCCATGTAAAACAGGGAATACATGCTAAGCTGGTCCCTGTGTGCCTACATGTACAACTTATAATTACATTTTAATTCGCTCAATTGTTTTTAAATTGCATGGTATTTGTATCTTTAGTACACGACACAAAAGTACACCAACACGAAAGTATATGACCGAGATTTAGTATTGGTTTTGTATTTATATTTCGAGTACACGACACGACACGATATATTTGACAAAAACAAATAGTATAATTAAATAATAATATTTATAATGTATATATGAATATTTATTTTTAAAATATTACTCAATTTTTTAATATTGTATATAAATGTGATCTAAATAAATATATTTGTTATATTTTGTAAAAAAATATCTAAAAAATATAATATTTTATTTATATAATTATTTATTTTAATTAATATTAATATTTAAATTTACACGAAATAATACAAAACAAAAGTACACGAATTCTAAACATGTAGGTTTTGTGTTTAGCATTCAAGCATACGAGACACAAAATGACACGAAGAAATTATTAGGTCTAATTATATATAATTAGTAGGTGTATTATCATTTCGAGTTCATATCACTACAAGAAAACATGACAAAACCGACCGTAAAAAATGGTCGGTTAAGAGGCAAAACGGTCAGTTAAAAGTGTCATAACCGACCACAGGCCGTGGTCGATTTTATCCTGGTCGGTTATGACCTTTGGTCGGGTTTAACCCTCATAACTGACCAACATTGTGGTCGGTTAACTGCCTGGGCATTTTACTCAAATGTGGGGTCACTGTGTACACGTGGTAACACGTGTGCACACGTGTTGCCACGTCACTGAGTCATAACCGACCGTAGGTGGTCGGTTATGTCTATTTTTAAAAAGTTGACTGGAACTCATAACCGACTGTGGTCAAAGTGTGCACATCGGTCAGTTTTACACTAGAAGCTGACTTAAATGTCATAATCGACCGTCCTAAAACCGACCACCATCTAAAGGAGACGATCAGTTTTATGAAGAAGGTGGTCGGTTATGTCACCTGACGGTCGGTTTTCTGGGTTTGTAATGGTCAAAAGTGGTCGGTTATGCCTATTGTCGGTCAGTTTTAAGGTCAGATTTAAAAAAAAATTGCAGGTTTTTCTGTAGTCCCTATACAAAACCAAATCCAACAACCAAAGAACCAAACAATATTCACAACCAAACAATATTCACAACCAAATCTCCAATCCAATCAATAACCTATACTACTCAAAATCATTCCACCAAACTAGTAAATTTAATGATTAAACAATAGTAATTAAATCCAACGAAATTATTTACAAACTCCGATAACCGGAGGATCAAACCATATCATTACATAATAAGCAATCTTAAATAACCGACAAAGTATCAAACCATAACAACGTATTAAATTTACATCCCATAACCATCAAAGTAGCAAATTACAATAGTTTTAAAACCGATCAATGTAAACTAATCCGACAAATCAACATCGGATCCACCGCCATCACCGCCGCCATCACCAAAGTCCTCATCATCGGAGGTCTCATCCTCGGACGTGTAATCCTTATCGACTTCCATAGCACGCCGATTGTTTTCCTAGATACACAAGTTTAATTAATTTAGTTAAAAAGAAGAAATAAAATTTACATGTGAATGAAAACAAATAAATAAACAAGAAGGTCAAAAATTATACCTTCGCAACACGAGCTTCCGTCTTTTGGACGATATCTTCAATCAAGGAGCCCACGATATGCACGAACTCGCCACCGATAAGGTTATTCCATTGCAACCTTTGGCTAGAATCGGAGGATGGATCCGAGGCCTCGAGAGCGGTACGTGCGAATGTAGCTATCTCCGCATCGGAAAGTTGGCGAGCAAACCGATTTGGATTAGCAAGGATCTCCGTAAGCACATTCCTCACGATGGCAAGATATACATTGTCGGGGATGGCTTCACGTTGTCTCGGAGCAGATGAGGATGAACCGGCTTCATTCCTTGTGGAATCTCGGTACCGAATAGCAAGTGTAGGCAAGAGATCGGTGGCCCGAGCATTGGGGAACCCCACCACATAATTCTTTTTCGGCCTTGTACGTTGGGGGACTTCCAAGGCTTCCATCCACCAATCCCACGGCTCATCCCGATCACCCGTTTGTGTAACCTCCACGGGCATGCGCTCGAGAATGGCGGCATATCATTCCTACAAATTCATTTAAAATAATTAACGATGCATTTAAAATTAAATAAAAATACATATAAAATAACATATAAAAATGCATTTAAAATCACATAAATACATATAAAATCACATATTAACGATGCATTTAAAATCACATAAAAATGCATATAAAAGCACATATAAAAATGCATTTAAAATCACATAAATACATATAAAATCACATATTAACAATGCATTTAAAAATTACATAAAAAATGCATATAAAATCACATAAAAATGCATTTAAAATCACATTAAAATACATATAAAATCACATATTAAAGATGCATTTAAAATCACATAAAATGCACATAAAATCACATGAAAATATATTTAAAATCACATTAAAATACATATAAAATCACATATTAAAGATGCATTTAAAATCACATAAAAATGCATATAAAATCACATAAAAATGCATTTAAAATCACATGAAAATACATATAAATTCACTTATTAAAGATGCATTTAAAATCACATAAATATGCATATAAAAACACATAAAATGCATTTAAAATCACATGAAAATACATATAAATTCACTTATTAAAGATGCATTTAAAATCACATAAAATAGTCATAAAAGAACATAAAAATTACCGCAATGCACATGGCGGCCGGTGCAGTGTAGACGGGATTTTCCGGATCGGATCCAACTTTCCTATGATATTTATCCCACACCTCGAGTCTCGTCGACTTTTTATTATTTTTGTTCGTCATTACCTTTCAAAATATTAAAAAACTTATATTAGCACGTCCTAATAATTAGTTGATTATATTAAATATGGTGAACGTGTATGTATGTGTGTGTGATGGAATATAATAATATTACCTCCCGAACTTTATTGAATGACCTTGCACCGGCACTATGCAATCTTTCAACTTGTTGTCGGTTGGTGGATCCAACCGATGACCGGTGCAAGTATCCTTCGTTCTTCTCCCAATACTCCAAAAGTCCTTCCAAAAAGGAACAGACCAATAAGGCGGCTTCAAAGACAACTTGCTCACGCCCTCCTCCCTTGTTTTTTGCTCCACCCTCTTCTTAAGCTCGTTCAAAGTACTTTTTATCGTCACTTTAATGTGACCTTCCACAATTTTTCGGGCCTTTGAACGGCTTTGCCCCTTAAGATGCCTATAATATTTCTAAAATTGCAAAAACAAATGAGGATAAATGCATCCTAAAATCAAGAAATAAATGACAATTACAAAAAAAATGAATTTTTAACTTACTTGAAACTCCTCGACTCTTGCATTCAACCAACTCCGGTGACGTTCTTCGATATCGGTATAAGTGTAACGCTCAAGAGGTCACTTCTCCCGAATCATAGCCAAAAGCGTTTTCTTAGGCGTATCATCTTCAATACTATATTTAAATAAAAAGAAAACAATAAACATTAACAATTCACATTACAATATTGAACAATGAACCAAAAATATAAACATATAGGAATAATGTAATTTAAAAACTTTTTAACTTACTGTCTATCGGAGATATCAATGCGATATGGCTTCAATGGCGGTTTCTCTCCATATATGCCATTCGAATGTGATCGAGGTCGCCTTCCTCGCAATTCTCGCTCCTCCGCATTTGTCATGTGCCGAGTCGGATCATTCGAGTCTGAATCTGAATCCGTCGGCTCATCCCGCAAATGCACGCTAGCTTTGCCCTTACCCTTGGCCTTGCCCTTGCCCTTTGTAGTACTAGTGGCTTCAGCCTTGCCCTTGTCCTTCTTCCCCTTATCCTTCTCAACATCATTCCCCTTCCCTTTCCTCGCCATTGCCAAAACAACGAGACTAATCATCATCAACGTCAACAACCAAACAAAAATATCCTAAAATAAATAATAAGAATATATTAGCCAATATGTATTTAAAATCATATTACATCAAAATGTATTTAAAATCATATTACATCAAAATGCATTTAAAATCACTTAGAAATACATATAAATTCATATATTAATGATACATTTAAAATCACATAAAAAATGCATATAAAATCACATAAAATGCATATTAAATCACATTACATATAAAACATATGCTAGTAAATCACATTACATGAAAATGATTTTATAATCACATAAAAAAGCATTTAAAATCACATAAAATGCATATAAAATACATATAAAATTATCCATTTCGCAAATTAACGATAAAAATAAACATAATTAATTAGAGCATTGTTTAATTACGCAAATTAAACCATTAAATCAACTTAATCTATCTATACAACAAATTAAAGTTCCAAACTCACATATAAAGTGCAATATTTATCCATTTTCAAGTAAGGATCATGTTTACAAGAGCAAACCCCTACAAATTAACCCTAAAAATACATTTATACTTCTACTTAAATGTAAACAAACCGACAAAAAACCTAAAATTTATACTTATACATATATTCAACAAATTGACAAAACCGACGAATCTTTTACATGCAAAATTTTACATGAAAACTGAAAAATCATATGAACTTCAATTGAAAGTGAAAAAATTCAATTTAAGTGAGAATTATCCATTTCGAGTACTTTTATGTGTTAACGAGAGCAAACCCCTGAAAATTAACCCTAAAAATACATTTATACTTCTAAAAAGAGTAAACAAACCGACGAAACACCCAAAAATTATGACTTTAACCTATATTCAACAAATTGACATAACCGACAAATGTTTTACATGCAAAACTTTATATAAAAACTGAAAAATCAATGAAGTTTGATTTGAAGTAAAACACATCAATTTAAGTGAGAATAAAAAACATATAATTAACTTCGAATCATATATATAAACACAAAAAATACATACACATACACACATATATGCAATCGAGTAAAAAAAGTGCTTAATCGTAAGAAAATCTTACATCGAGAGTGAAACCGGAGGCAATGAGAGATGATTTGGGGCTCCTTCGTGAATTAAACGCCATTGAATCGAAGTTTTTTAGTGAAGTTTTGAGTGTAATAGAGAGATCAGAGAGAATATAATAGAGAGATAGAGAGAATAGAGAGATAGAGAAAGAAATAGAGAAAAGAAAAAAGTGAACCGTTTTTTTATTTATAACAGACTTAAAACCGACCGCCTGTCGGTCGGTTTTAACCTTGAACCCTGTGCAGCATGCAAAACGACGTCGTTTTGCTAAAGGCGGGGTTTTTAATTTTTCACAAAAAAACCCACATTTTTTTAGGTGGTCGGTTATGACCCAAAGTGGTCGGTTTTATACAGTTTAATTTTTTAATTATGTTTAAATTTTAGGGTTTAGGGTTTAGGGTTTAAGGTTTAGGGGTTAAAAATCCATAAATTTAAAAAAATCTTCTAAAAACATGATTATTATTATTTAAATAGATTAATTTTTGGTACATTTGCTCATTTTTACCACGTCGGTCCATCCGTACGGTTCGATCATATGTATTTCATAATTTTTATTTTTTATTAACTATTTCACCTTTTTAATCAAAATTGCTAATTTTCTTATAAAAACGTATTTGTGATCGTTCAAATGTGCTAATTATTTGCGCATTAACATATTTTGACATGAAGTTAACATCCGTACGGTTCGATCGTTAAAAATAAATTTTAAAATTATACTTATAGTATCAAATGGTTTGTTCAACTTATTTTGTCTACAGAATGCCGACATACTTACTGAAATAATTATATTCCATATGATTTTGATTATAATATTTTTTAAATAGCCTAATTTTTGGTACATTTGTTCATTTTCACCACGTCAGTCCATCCATACGGTTCGATCATATGTATTTTATATTTTTCATTTTTTTAATTTTTAAATAAATTTGCTAATTTACTTTTAAAAACGTAATGGTACTCGTTAAAATGTGCTAATTTTTTGTGCATAAGCAAATTTTGACATGAATTTAACATCCGTATGGTTCGATCGTTAAAAATACCTTTTAAAATTAAACTTTTCACATCAAATTCATTTTTTTTAATTTTTAATTAAATTTGTTAATTTACTTATAAAAAAATAATGGTACTCGTTCAAAAGTGCTATTTTTTTGTGCATAAGCATATTTTGACATGAAGTTAACATCCGTACGGTTCGATAGTTGAAAATAAGTATTAAAAAATATACTTTGACCAAGACTGCTAAAACCGACCGAGGTCAAATGTGCAAAGTGGTCGGTTTTACTTCTGAAGCCAATTTAATTCTTATAATCGACCACCTTAAAACCGACCGACCCTTTAAGGAGACGGTCAGTTTTATCAAGAAGGTGGTCAGTTTTAGGCAAGGAGACGGTCGGTTTTCTGGGAAATATTATGGTCAAATATTATGATTTTTTGGCCCTAACCGGACGTAAACGCATAAAAATTTAGCATTAAAACCAAAAATTCACGAACCCATTAAAAATTTACTATAACTTATAAATAAGTATCCTAATCATTAAAAAATTTACTAAAAAAACATCTTTAAAATATAAATGATGTTATTCAAAATCGTCAAAACCATCATCATCTTCGTCATCATCATCATTCTCATTGTCACATTCACTTATTTCTTCTTCTCCTTCATATTCATCTTCGTCATCCTTCAAATCATCTTCTTTGTCTTCTTCTTCTTCTTCACGCCGAATAAATGGTATTTGTCCATATTATGCAAAATCGACAAAGAGCGAAAATGAGGTCGATGCATTAGATCTAGCTTCCTGAAAAGCGTCCTCTATATCATTTTGCGCAACGATAGATTCATCAATTGGGCGACTTTTAGATTTGACCACCGTTTATATTTTCGCTTTTTGATCCAATACACTAGAAGCATAATATATTTGTGAGGCTTGACTAGCTAAAATTAAAATCTCATTTGACTTCAATCTTGAAGTCATATCAATTGTAATCACACGATTCTTATCAATCCTCACACCATTATCAACACTATCAAACCATATACATTTGAACAAATATACATGATTGTATCCTTGATAAATAAGTCTAATAATTTCTTGTAGTTGACCATAATAATCAAGATTATTTCCGTGCAAATTTCCTTTAACAACAATACCAGAACCAGATGTAGATTTTGTTGAAAATTTATATCCATTAACTTGACAAGTCTCAAAAGTCATAACTTTTAATACCGGCCCTTCAAGTAAGTCCCTAAAACGAGGTCCTTCCACCTCATCTTTATCAACCTAAAAACAATTCAAATCGATGAGACGTTGTAATTATAAGAATTTAAAACAAAAACAAATCATGCAAATTAAAAATAGATAAATACCTTTTGTTTAAACCAAGTTTTAAATTGACTTTTGACAATACGATCTAAATCTTGAGGTGTTGTTTCCGGGCGTTGTCGCATAACACGATCTTGGTACTTCCTAAAATATAAACAAAAATTAACAAAAATCATGCATGTGTCATTAACAAAATTATTACGCATATTTTTTAAAGTAAGATTTTGGTACCTTAGATAAGGTTGAACTTCAGGAGAGTTTAAAAGAACATATTCTTCCGCTAACTCTCGTTCATCATCACTCATGTATTGAGTTCCTTCCTTTCCAAGAGATTGAATTGGATATTTGAACACTTCTAAATTCTCAGAATTTTGCACATCAAACAAAATCTCGTTACGACGTACCTTATTATGGATCGTGTCAGAGGCAAAATAAAAGGAACAAATATTAAGAATCTCCTCCTCCATATATCGTTTGGCAATTGACCCCTCAACCCTTGCTTTATTACCGACTTTTTGTTTTAATTTGCCCAACAAACGCTCAATCAGATACATCCAATGCCAATAAGCAGGTCCAGCAAGTCTAATTTCTTCGGCTAAATGTACAACCAAGTGTTCCATTGAATCAAACCAACTTTGAGGAAAAATCGTTTCCAACAAACTCAACGCTTTGATAACTGATTTTTCCATTATTTCCAAGTCGGTTTTTGTAACCACGGATGAACATAAATCTTGGAAAAATTTAGAAATTGTCGTGATTGCATCGGCAATAGGCGCCGGTAAAAGTTCACGAATTGCGAGAGACAATAATTTCTGAAGAAAAATGTGACAATCGTGCGATTTGAATCCATAAAATGTACACTCATCAACATTGCAACAACGTGATATATTTGAGGAATAACCATCCGGAAGATTTAGTGAACTAATTCATTCACACAAAAGTTTACGTTATTTTCTAGTAAGGGAATAAGGTGCTTTAGGTGACTTTCCTTTCTCATCGATCCACAAATGTGGTAACACCCCAAAATGCTTGCAATCCGCTCTTGCTTTTTTTATGATCTTTTGACTTTGCCGCATTGACAATAGTAAAAAACATGTTTTCAAAGATATTTTTTTCCGTATGTTTTCAAAAAAATTTCTACACCAATTCCACATTTCGGGGTCAATGAAATTTTATCGCTTTGCAATTGATTACCAATCCAACTTCGATCAATGGTTTCCATCTACAATAATATTTTTTAAAATTAAAAAAACATATTTAACAAATAATTTATCATTAATCTCATAATTATTCATGTATTTCATAAAACACACACACGCGCACACACACACACACTATAATTACAATAAATGAAACTAACTTACAAATTATCTACTACCAAACTTCAATTTTCACAACAAACATTATATAAAAAAATAAAAACATTAAATACATACAACAACATTTAATATATACACTAACATAAACACACACACATTAATTACAAAATATGGAAAGAACTTACAATTTTCTAAAACCCCTCTACTTCAATCCTCAATCACTTGTGTCTTTTTAATTTTTTGCCCAAAATCAAGAAATGAGGGATATAACAAAAAAATTAAAAAAAAGGTTAAAACCGATCGTTAGCGGTCGGTTTTAGGCAGAAGAATAAAACGACACCGTTTTCTCTGTAACGGGTACTTTTTTTGTACTTTAAATTAATTTTTTATTATTCTACAAAACCGACCACAAGATATGGTCGGTTTTAACCTGCAGAATTTGTGGATATAACCGACCACATGTAGGTGGTCGGTTTTAAAAGTGACACATCAGCAAAACGGTGTCGTTTTTTTCCAATAAAACCGACTACTGGTGGATGGTCGGTTTTATGTGTGCCACGTCATCGATACGGTGTCGTTTAGTTGGCATATAACCGACCACTGACGTCGGTCGATTTTAAGGTGACCAAATCGACATCGATCGGTTATGTCCGGTCGGTTTTACCCTGTTTTCTTGTAGTGTATCCGATGTACAAGATTCAAGACTTTGTATAATTTTTTGTTCGAGTTCGAATATTGCACGCATGCTTTTAATAATTTTGAATTGTATAAAATGTATGTCAGGAATAACTTGTATGTTTTGGGGTTGGCTTGATTTACACAAAAGTTGCAATAAAATCACTTACAATGGAAACTGTGGTCAGTGCTTACTATTAACTGAAAAAAAATCATAAAAGAAACTCAAAACTTTAGTAATTTTAAATTGAAAAGAATACAAAACTGAGTAATAATAATAGGGGGTAGATGAAGAGAGGAAGTGGTGGTTTTAATTAGAAGTTTAGTTGGAAGTAGAGGACCACAATAAGTTATGACATAGGCAGACTCCAATATTAGAATAATTTGGACAAACATCATTGGCATCTTATTCTTTTGCATATTTTAAGCCCACCCCCTCTCTCTCTCTTTCTCTATCAAATTGTGAGTAGCTGCAGAGAGAATCAGAAGTTGTAATGAATCAAACAGTACTAGTACAGTAGTAATTAGTTTTCATCAGATTGAGTTTCAGACTCCTTCAGTCCCATGCTAGCTTTGCCTAGCTTCTGTCTTTGCCACATCATCTTCCAATTTAACCCTTCTGATAAAGCCTGTGTGCAACTCTTACTTCTCTCCAAGTTCTTGGGATTTGTGCCCTCCTTTCATCCTCCATCCCCCTAAAGATTTCCTGTGGGCCACTCCCCCTGCCTGCATGCCTCTGTGTAAAAGTACACTTGCAGCTGAGACCATATTTGCATCCATATATTGCTTAGTTGAATAGTAGTACTGGTAGCATCTAATTAAATGAATTTTATAAGTAAGCGTTGATTAGCAGGCAATTAAGACATTATGTTTTTCTGTATGGTCTTGTGGAATCATTGTAAAAATATGCACAGTAGAAGCTTCTTACTTTGTTTTTTTATTAGGAGAAGGGCAATAGTTTATTTAAGAATTAATCATATTTATTTATGTAGGGTTGGTGATTAATTATATATATTGGGTTTGAACTTACTCTTATTTTATTGCATGGAGAGGAAAGAAGGTAAAACAGATATCATGAAATAATTGAGGAGGGGATTTGAATTGCATGATGTCTATTTTGGATGTATTTATTTCTTGTGCATAGACTTAGTTGTGTGAAGGCAAGGAATATTATTAACACACACCACACACACCATCTATACATACATAAATGCTGTAAGTATAGGTTTGATTAAGGATTGAAGCTTGGAAGCTAGTCATCATCACCCCTGCCATATATTATCATCTTCCCAGTAGTAAGTAGAGATGATATCTTCTGATCTTTTATATTTTACCTACTTAGTAGTCTGGTTTTCTTGGCACACCATATATATATAAAGATTGTTTTTGAATATTAAACTAGTACATAACAAGTTTAACACAAAAAACAAAGTAAAAAACATGAGGTGAAGAAGGATGAGAGGCCTATTTTTATTTGTTTTCTTCTCTCTATATCATCTCCTCTCTTTAGCCACCATCAAGACACTCTCTTCAACTACAAAACTAAAGGGTATGTACTATGTGCTAGTTTGTTTAGACAGTATGCAAAGAAAAAGTATGTTCAACTTCATCTTTTGAGCAAAAAAGATTACCTAAGTGGCTTATCTGAACTTTTCTTTTCGGTGGTGGTTGTGTTAATTGATCTAATTAATTTTTGCTTTTATGTTCTCTCTCCACTTGTTTGTACAGACTTTTCTTTTAATCTTTTGTGTGTGTTCGTGTGTGTGTTTTTAGTGGAGTGGAACTTCTTGATGATAGATCAATTTGTGGTTGCAGGAAAAGCAGATATCAAAGTCATCCCCATCAATACTAGAACAACAACATAGTTAGTTGTGTGTCAAGAGCATAAAAAGGTTGATCCTTTTTGTGTGTGTGTGTGAGTCTTGGTTGATGTATGGCTAGTGATCAAGAAAAGGCAAGATCAAACAACAACATGGTTCCATCATCTAGAGGAGAGTATTCTTGTTTTGAGGATCAAACTACACCTCATCTGGTGAGGCAATTGCAAAGCTTTCATGATCAGTCCAACAATCCCACTGAAATCTATAACTTGACTACAAGCATGGAGATGGTAAATTTCCCAACAAATAATAAGAATCTTGATACTAACTCTTTGCTCTGGAAAGGGTTTTATGATGGCAATAAGGATATTGCTGGTGGCTCTTCGTCTTCGTCGAAAGCAGTGGTGACTATCAATGAGCCAACAACTAGTCATGATCTTTATCATCATCAGCACCAAGATCAGTTTAATACAAAGGGATCCAGTTTCACAAGTGAGAGTAATTTTATGCTTATGGATGATCAGAATGATCCGTCGAGGTCATGTCATGTATTTCTTTGTGGAGCAAATGAAAGGCCTAGCCAAGGTCTTTCATTATCTCTTAGTTCAAATAATCCATCCACTATTGGATTACAGTCTTTTCAACTAAGGCAGCAAGAGCATGAGGTTGGTAATGATGATATGAGGTTTGATCATGAGTTTTTAGGACCTAAATCTTTACCACACCATCAACAAGTGATGCAAGATGGTGGTGTTACAAGTATGCTGCAATATCATCATCATCAAGAAGGAGGAGGTCATCAGTTTCATATTAGGAATTCAAAGTATTTGGGTCCAGCTCAGCAACTTCTAAATGAATTCTGTAATCTTGGAACAAGCAGGAAAGGCCATGATTATAGTCATGAATCAAAGATGCATAAGGCCCAGAAACTCAATCAATGGAATCAAGTTCATGATGAGAATATTGGAACTAGTTCCTCTCTAAACAAACATTCTTTATATTCTCTTGAATTCCTTGAGTTGCAGAAAAGAAAAACAAAGCTGCTTCAGATGCTAGAGGAGGTACACACTACTCTCTCTCTCTCTCTCTCTCTCTCTCTCTCTCTCTCTCTCTCTCTCTCTCTCCCTCTCTCTCTCTCACTGTCTCACACACACACACACACACAAAAACACACATACACACAGTCACAGTCACACTCTCTCACAGTCACACACAAATGCATACACTATACTCTCTCTATATATATATCTCCCCCCCCACACACAAATATATCTGTGCATGCTTTTCAGATCAAGTATTGATCACTTGTGTATCCTTTTCTCTAAGAACCTGTAATTTCTTTAAGACAGTATTAGATAAATTCTAAAATCAAAATGATATAATGTACAAACATGCAAGAAATGTTATCTCCTTGGAATTGACGAATGTTAGGATGAAACAAACAATCTCAAACTGGAATTTGTGGTAGTTGCTGACTGGTAGGGACTCGAAATTTTGAACTACTTGAGAGACTGATAGGGCCTTTCCATTAATGCTCACATGGTTACAATTTGGCATATACAATTCATTTGTTTTTATAACTTGATACTTGTCCATTCATAGTTTCCTCTGCCTTCTTCAAAAGCTCTTTAATACTTAACACTATTAATTACACATGTACAATTGTACATATATACTATGTTAATTAATTCTTAGTGTATTAATTTGTTGATGCAGGTGGATAGAAGATACAAGCATTATTGTGATCAAATGAAAGCTGTGGTGTCTTCATTTGAAGCAGTTGCTGGTAATGGGACAGCCACTGTATATTCAGCTTTAGCTTCAAAGACAATGTCAAAGCATTTTAGATGCTTGAGAGATGGAATTGTTGGTCAAATTAAGGCAACAAAAAAAGCTATGGGAGAGAAAGACACTGCACCACCAGGTGGTACTCGCGGCGAAACCCCCAGACTTAGGGTTCTTGATCAAACTTTGAGACAGCAGAGAGCTTTCCAGCAGATGAACATGATGGAAACTCATCCATGGAGGCCTCAACGTGGCTTACCCGAGCGATCTGTCTCTGTTCTTCGAGCTTGGCTCTTTGAGCATTTCTTGCACCCGTAATTCTCTCTCCCTCTCTACCTCTCTCTCTCTCTCTCACTTGTTCATTATTTATATGCACTCTTGTGAAAATGATATATCACTGAGTTGTGCTTTGTTATTTTAGTGTGCATTACAAACTTAATTTCATAAGGGTATGAATGTTTTTATGAAACAAAGGAGGAAAATGAACCCCACTTGTAGGTTTAAGTGCTATGGAAGTTGTTACAAGAAGTCTGAATTATTTGTTTGCTAGTTTAAAATGAGCTACTTAAGTTTATATATATTTTGGTAGTTTCTATCCACCACTATTGAGATTCCTATATTCATATTGTCATGCTTTAGCTTTGGATTCAATAGTACATACATGTATTTTCTTGTATAAATGTTCTTAGGCTTTGTGCTTTCCTTTTAGACATATTTGTGTGGGTTTGATTCTTTGTCACACCAATCCAAATAGGACCCATGCATCTATTTACACCATTTGTTCTAACTTGATTTTCTCAGATAGTACTCATACTATAAATATTTAGTCTGTGTACTGTATGTATATGCTGATGGAAGTACTGCGATTTGCAGGTATCCGAGTGATGTGGATAAACACATTTTAGCCCGCCAAACTGGTCTCTCAAGGAGCCAGGCATGCCATCTCTCTCTCTCTCTCTCTCCCTCTCTCTCTCCCTCTCTCCCTCCCTCCCTCTCCCTCTCCCTCTCCCTCCCTCCCTCTCTCACACATACACACACTTATACATAAAGTTACATGTATGTCTTGCACCATCGATCCCACTTCATTTGAAACAATATTTTCTTAGAATGTTATATTTATTTGAAACACTTTGATTATACAATTTTACTTTAAACATGAATAAATTATCTACAATTCTTACCACTAGCTATTAATTTACTCAATAACTCAATCAAGAAAATTCTTATAATCAAATTGTGGATCCTACGTACTGCCTCTATGATTCCTAGTTACATCAGTCACTTTGAAAGACATTTGGAAAATCATATTAAGCTACTAGTATATTTTTTTCCTATTATTACTTGTACGCCAAACTTAATTTATTCAATAACTCATCTAAAAGTATTCATAGAAAAAGCCAATTTAAAGGTCTAACCATCAAAGAGGCTAATTCAAAATTGCGCCACTACTAAAGGCCGACTTCTAGACAAAATACTCGTACATGAAAGCGAACAACATTTTGTTGTTACTAGACGGACGAATCTAGGTTATGTAAATTAGTCAATAATATTATAGAAGCTAAAAAGTTTTCTTGTGGAATAATGTAACGTAATTTATATGGTTCAGGTATCTAATTGGTTCATAAACGCAAGGGTTAGACTTTGGAAACCAATGGTGGAAGAAATGTATGTAGAAGAAACCAAGGAACATGACAACAACATGCATGGTAATGATTCCCCTGATCATGGAGCTCCGAATCTCGATCACGACAACAATGCCGATCATCTGATCAACGACATGAATCAACACAACGAGGATCATAAACCAACACAAGATCAACTTGTTCGTATTGATTCCGAATGTTTGTCTTCCATCATCAACCACCCTGACAAAAATGAACACAAACAGTTTCAAGACCAATTACACCAGCACCCGCAGCATCATACTTTTGGTCGAATTTCAGATTCATTTGGAGCCGTTGAGTTGGATTTTTCATCCTACAATCAACACAACAATTTTACTAGTGGTAGTGGTGGTGGTGGAGGCGGAGTTTCATTGACATTGGGATTGCAACAGCACGGGGGAATAGCGTTTTCTCCAACATCTCAAAGTTCACTTTATTATCCAAGAGACCAAATTGAAAATTGCCAACAAGTTCAAGTTCAATATTCATCACTTTTGGATGCAGGTGAAGCACAGAATTTGCCTTACAGAAATTTGATGGGTGCACAGTTGCTTCATGACTTGGCTGGATAATGAAGTAGCTGGTGATTAATAACTACATCGGTTATGATTCTTGGCAACAGAAATTATTGGGGATATAAAAGCATGATATTGCTTGAAAGTACATATTAAAATTTGGTAGTTACTAGCTAGTTAGACATGTTATAGTACTATGTTATTCCTAAGCTGATTTTGAATGCTTAATTTATATGTAGCATGGAATATATTAATATATTATCGTTATAATTATCACTGGAAGAAATTTGAAGGGATCCGCATTTTGATTTGGCTGATCCGTGTATTCATAAATCACCCAGGCAGAAGAAAAATTTAGCTTCTAAAGATTGAGTGCAATTTTCTAATTATAACAATATAACAAATAATTATTTAAAGAATATGTGATAACTTGACAATGATTTGTCATTTTTTTTATAAAAAAACCTATTAGAAACCGTTAAAATGCAAAGCTTTTAGCTCACAAACCTATACAATCAGCCATTACTGACGGATGAAGAAGACGAGTAAAAATGTATTAAGAGATAGATTTTACAGAATGAAGAAATACAAGTGTTTAATGTCAACCTAGTGTAGCTTATATACAAAATGAAAATTGTAACAGAAAATGCAACAGAATGTGTTGAGCGGTCACTAAGCTGTCAAATGAAATGGATGAAGGCAGGGACGAGTGTGATGAACACATCATGACGTGCTGATGACAGAAGCAAGAAAAGACTTCAACATCCCTCCTCAAGAGAGGAGGTGGAACCACTTCGATCTTGGACAACAAAAGACGAAATTGAGAAGATGGAGCTAGTTAAAGTATCTGCCAGTTGAGAATAAGTAGGCAAATAAGTGAGTTGTAAGAGTCCTTCGAGTACCTTATCACGAGTAAAGTGGCAATTAAGTTCGATATGTTTGGTACGTTCACGAAAAATAAATTTTTTAGCTATATGTAAGGCAAATTGATTATCATATAGGAGCTGGAAATGTAACAAATCACGAACACCTAGCTCACTAAGCAAACGAATTACCAATATGACTTCAGCAACAATAGATGCCATAACACGATATTCTGCATGGCAGAAGACTTAGAAATGATAATTTGTTTATTAGATTTTCACGTAATCGGTGAATTGCCAAAAAGTAAAATATACCCGGTTACAGAACGGCGTGTATCAATGCATGAAGCCTAATCAGCAACAAAAAATGCCTGGACTTTGAACTGATTGGAAGCATATAAAAGTATGCATTGAGTGACTGTACCAACTAAGTAATGCAAAGTGTGATGCAAAGCTTCTATATGAGATGAGCGAAGAGTATGCATATATTGGCTCAACGTTTGGACAATGTAAGAAAGATCAGGGCGATTATTAGTCAAATAGTCCAGTTTCCCAACCAAATAATGATAAACATTAAATTTGAAAGATAAGAACTCTGTTGTGCAAGACATGCCTGTATCATAACAAGACTAAGTCATATTGACAACCCTAAGATTAGTTGTATTGTAACCTTAATTTGTAATTTATACTTGTAACACTTAATGTCTGTAAAATGTAAATGGAGCAAACTAGAGCATTTTTCCCTAAACAGTGTCAAGCCTAAACATTCTATCTGGAAGAAGATCAAGAAGGTCATGCCTCAGAAGAATTATGAAGAAGCTTGGAGTTGAATAATTCTGTTTGGTGAAAAATATTCTAAGTCAAGATCTCTACAAGTCACAAAATTAGTGTTATAGAGAAGTCATTCGAGAACTCAGAAAGACCTATCGAGAACTCAGGAATTGTCTATCGAGAACTCAGGAAATGCTATTGGAGATATCGATAAGTCAGATACCCATTCGAGAACTCAGAGATATCGACAAGTATATATTCATTAGAGAACTCTGAGTTATCGATAAGCCAAAGTCCATTAGAGAATTCTGAGTTATCGATAAACCAAAATTCACTAGAGAATTCAGAGTTGTCGATAAGTCAAGTCAACAATGAAGTTTCAGAGATATCGACAAGCCAACATGCCTATCGAGATGTCGAGTTCTCTACAGCTTAATTGGAGATCTCGAAGTGAAGAAATTTCTCTAAGTACAGAATTGCAGAACAGTTCAATATCCAAGGTTGCAAATCAACAAACAATTCACACAGCTGGATTGACAAGTCTACAAAAAGCAGCTTGAGAGATGTGCAAGATTAATGGTGAAGATTAACTGACAAAGGAGGATCAACCAATACACAGTGGATGAAGATATGCTAATCTAGATATGGAAATCTCACTTTTCCCTTAAATAGAAGTGATTAGTGACAGGTTAGAAAAGTGATTAGCACTTCTTATTGTTCACTGTGTAAACCAAAGTTAACTATCATATAAAGTTAACTGAGGTCCTTTGTTTAAAAAAGGACTGAATAGATAAGAAATTGTATTCTCTCTCAAGAAAAAAGCTAAGTTCTAAACCAAGAACTTAAAGATTTTGTAGCAAAACACTGCTTGATGTTTAATATAAAATTAAGTGAGTTTTGAAGATCTTTATTTTACATATTTGCATTGTTATTTATGTTTAACATCTATTCTACAAAATCATTGATAACAACCAACTGCTAAACCCAAAGTCGATCAAAAAGTAAACATTTAAGCCAAAACACATTCACCCCCCCTCTGTGTTGTATTCATATCTAACAAGTATTATCAGAGCAAAATCTGAAAGTAAACAGATTAGATCTTGGAAAAATGAATACACAGAAAATCAGTAGTATCAAGATTCCTCCCTTTGATAAGGCCAACTACACTTTATGGAAAAAGAAAATGTTGCTGTTTATAAGAATGGCCATTCACCTTTACATTCAGATCCTCAAGAATGGGCCCTTCACTCCTATGGTTAGAGTTAAGGAAACCACAGATGGAGACATGATTATTCCAGCTCATTATGCTCCCAAGGATGCCTCTGAGTATACTGAAACTGAAAGAGAGAAAGTTTCCCTAGACAGAGCTTTACAACTGATAATAATTGAGTCACTTGACAATGTAATGTATAATAACATTGTCAACTGTGACACTGCTAAATAGATCTGGGAAAAGATTGAGATACTCTGTGAAGGAACTGAGGAGGTTAGGTCAAATCAAAGAAGGATATTGATCTCTCAGTATGAGGGTTTTATTGCTAAACCAAAGGAAGGTATTACTGATGTGTTTGAAAGGTTTAATAAGCTGATAAATGACTTGCAGCTTCATGATAAATTTTATGATGTTGAAGAAGTGAATTTGAAGTTCTTGCTTACTCTCCCTGATCATTTGGAACAAAACATCTCTGCAATCAGAGAAGGAAGGGATTTGAGTAGAATCACACTGGAAGTGCTCTACGGGGTTCTGAAAACTTATGAACTTAAAATGATTCAAAAGAAATCATTAAGGGCTGGTCAAGGATATGTAATTGATGGCTCAAGTGCACTGATTGTGAATGATGGCCAGACCTCTAATGATGAGCAAATATCCCAAACTCCAGTAATTTCTACAAGTGAGAAAAGAGTCAATGACACTAAAGAGCAAGTCATACTGGAATTGGATGAAGAAGATGAGTTCTACACTCTTGATGAGCTTGATGAGCTAGACAAATCAATGGCTTACTTGGCTAGAAAATTCTCTAATATTAGAGTGAAGAAACTAAGATTTTTCAATAGCAAAGGACAGTCCTTCAACAAAGTCTGCAGCTGGAAAGGAAAAGGAAAGTACACTCCTGATAGCAAAACTGGCTACAAAACTGGATATGTTGATAGATCAAACATAAGGTGCTTTAACTGTGATGAGTTGGGCCATTTTGCTACAGAATGTAGGAAACCCAAGAAGGCAAAGAAAGACAAAGCCTATCTTGAATTGGAAGCAAAGTATGATGCTCTTCTAAAGAAGCAACAAGGGAAAACTTATATTGCTGAGGGCAAAAGCTGGGATGATTCAGATAATGATGAAGATGAAGAAGTTGGAAACTATGCACTCATGGCCTTGGAGCAAGGAGATTCTTCATCATCTAAATCACAGGTACCAACTCTTATCACAATTGATTTAAATGTGAGTCAATATAAGGAAACTATTGAAAATATGAGCACAAAAATGTTCCACATTCATACAAGCATGGTTGCTGCAAATGAGGAAGTTAGCAGATTGAAAAAGATCAATGAAAAACTTCAGAGTGAAAAATAAGAGACTGAATTATTGCTGGTTGAGCTTGATGCTGCTAAGCAAGAAAATGCATACTTAAAGAACAAATTAAAGTGTGCAAGTGAAATTGAAGCAGTATTGAGAGAAAGGCTGGAGAAGAATGAAGTGAAACTGAAATCCTTCAAAAATGCTTCTGAGTTGATTGACCAATATCATGAAAACAACAAGCCATGTGCAAACATTGCCATTGGTCTTGATTATGAGGGTTTGAACAACAAAAAGAAGTCTGTCAGTGACAAAGGAAAATCAACTGAAACTGAGAATGTTCCAATTATTTTAAAGAAAGTTGAATCACCTTTGTTCAAGGCATGTGAGGTGAACTTCAGTGAAGAAGAGTTGATTATCAAACAGGAGATAGCTGATGAGGACAAGGAAAAGAAAAATGATGAGACAACTCAGTCTTCCATCTCCGTTGAAACACTAAAAGCCAATCAAGAAACTAAGGAGCCTGTGAAGGAGATTAAAACTGAAGAGGTCAAAAAGAAAAAGAAGAATAGAAATGGAAAGATTGGGATAAACAAAAGCAATAATTTTGCTTATGTTGCAGATGCTCCTAGAAAGAGGTGTGAGAATTGTGGATCAATGAATCACCTAACTCACCTTTGTAAAAAGATTGTTAACAATCCACCTGAAGGAGTCTGCAAGTATAATGAAGCTAAGGCTAATGATCCCTATTCATTTTATGACAAGTTTGACTGCATTCCCTGCAACATGAAAGTGATGAAGAGTTGCCACAAATTGAGAATTGATCTCATAGAATCAAAAGTTGGTTCTATATCTGAAAGGGAAAATGATCAACAATCCATGAATTCCATTTTATCTAAAAATTCTCATTCTACTTCTGCAAAATTAGTTAACAAGAAGAAAGTGCCCAACACAGCTTGGGTAGCTAAACACACTTAATCCTCATTGTATGCAGGGCAAAGGAAAGAAGGTCATATGGATCATTAATAGTGGATGTTCCAGGCATATGACAGGTGATAAGGCCCTGCTATCACAATTTGAGGAGATGGCTGACCCTTTGGTGACCTTTGGATACTACAGCAAAGGATTCACAATGGGATATGGCAAGATTGTTTCTGGAAATATTGTCATTGAAGATGTAGCACTAGTTGCTGGATTAGAAGTAAATCTTCTAAGTGTTAGTCAATTTGCAGACAGAGGTTTTCAAGTTGTTTTCAACAAAGAAGATTGTGCTTTTATTAGCAAAAAGACTGGTGAAATTGCTCTTAAAGGAGTAAGAAAGGGAAGCTTGTTTGTTGCAGAATTAGACTCAATATATAAGGATGGAGTGTGTTGTTTCTACATCAAGGCATCAGAAGAGAAAAGTAAATTGTGGCATAAGAAGCTATCTCACTTGAATTTCAAAGCAATCAACACCTTAGTCAAGAAGGAGCTTGTGAGAGACATGCCCAGTCTGAAATTTGCTCGACTGGAAGTTTGTGAAGCTTGTCAGAAAGGAAAAATGAAAAGATCAAGTCACAAGTCAAAATCTGTGAATTCTATAAGTGCACCTATGCAACTTATTCACATGGATTTGTTTGGGCCAGTAAATGTCTTGTCCATTTCAAGGAACAAATATGCCCTTGTCATGGTTGATGATTTTTCAAGATACGCTTGGGTTGAGTTCATGTACTCTAAAGATGAAACTCCAGACATTATAATTGAGCACATCAAGAAAATTGAGAAGCAAGCTGAAGGAAAAGTTAGTGTGAAAAGATTGAGCAGTGATATTGGAACAGAATTCAGAAACTTAACATTAAGTGAATTCTGCAAAAGCAAAGGCATTGTTCAAGAATTTTCAGCAGCTAGAACACCTCAACAGAATGGAGTAGTTGAGAGGAAATATAGAACATTGGTTGAAGCTGCTAGAACCTTGCTACAAGATGCTCAGTTGCCAACTAGTTTTTGGGAAGAGGCTGTTAATACTGCATGCTACACTCAAAACAGATATCTCATCAACAAAGCTCATGACAAATCACCTTACTCAATCATGTCTAACAGGAAGCCTATAGTGAAGAATCTACATGTGTTTGGAAGCAAGTGTTATATTCTAAAAGACAACTCTGAATATGTGGGAAAATTTGACTCTAAAGTTTTTGAAGCAATTTTTCTTGGATATTCATTGGAAAGAATAGCCTACAAAGTTTATGTGATTGATCAAAAGAAAATTATGGAAAGCACAGATGTGACTTTTGATGATGACAAGTGTCCAGGCTTGGAATGCCTTGATGTAAATGATGCTGAAGCCCTTGCATTTGAGAATCTAACCATTGATAGTGATTTTGATGAGGAAGATGAAGTTGTGGCACAACAAGTGACAAATGAAGAGACCTCTGAACAAAATCATGGGAATGAAAGCTCTCTTCAGACACCTGAATTTGATGGCACAAACTCAGGGTGAGAAGGAGAGAATGGAAATTACAGTCATGATAATACTGAAGAAAATGATGAAGGCACTAGTCAACAGACACACACTAGAAAGTGGGATAGGAGTCATACAGTAGAAGCTATTATTGGTGATCCCCCAGCTGGTGTGAGAACTAAGTGCAACTGCTAATGAATGCCTACATGCATGTTTTCTATCTCAAGTAGAGCCCAAGAAAACTGAAGAAGCCCTATTGGATCCTGATTGGATATGTGCTATGCAGGAGGAGCTGAATCAGTTTGAGAGAAACAAAGTTTGGAAATTTATCCCTGCACCAAAGTACAGAAGCATAATTGGAACTAAGTGGGTGTACAGGAACAAAATGGATGAAAATGGAATTGTTACCAGAAACAAAGCAAGGATGGTTGCTAAAGGCTACTCACAAGAAGAGGGTATTGACTATGATGAGACTTTTGCTCCTGTTGCAAGACTAGAAGCAATAAGAATTTTTCTGACATTTGCCGCACACTCAAATTTCAAGATGTATCAAATGGATGTCAAGAGTGCTTTTCTTAATGGTGAACTAGAAGAAGAAGTTTATGTGCAACAACCACCTGGCTTTGAAGATCCAGAATTTCCTAACTTTGTTTATAAATTACTCAAGGCTTTATATGGATTGAAAGATGCACCTAGAGCCTGGTATGACACTCTGTCAGAATTTCTACTCAAACATGGTTTTACCAGAGGTACTATTGATAAGACTCTCTTCTACAAGAAGCATGGTGAAGATATGATCCTAGTTCAAATCTATGTGGATGATATCATCTTTGGATCTACAAATGAAAATCTTTGTCAAAGATTCTCTAGGCTAATGCAGAGTGAGTATGAAATGAGCATGATGGGAGAATTGAGTTACTTCCTTGGCCTTCAAGTTAGTCAAAGAAGTGGTGGTATTTTTATCAGCCAAACCAAATATGTGAATGATTTATTGAAGAAATTTGGTATGGTGGATAGCTCACCTGCATCTACACCAATGTCTACTGCAACCAAGTTGGATGAAGACAAGAAAGACAATAGTGTGAATATTTCAAGCTACAGAGGGATGATTGGATCATTGCTTTATTTGACTGCTAGTAGACCAAACATCACGTTTGCTACTTGTCTATGTGCTAGATTTCAAGCCAATCCAAAGGAATCACATTT
The DNA here is from genome assembly GCF_009905375.1 of Apium graveolens. Lineage (NCBI taxonomy): Eukaryota > Viridiplantae > Streptophyta > Magnoliopsida > Apiales > Apiaceae > Apium > Apium graveolens. Next base: position 25,669,875 of record NC_133652.1, read on the forward strand.
GATGGCTGTAAAGAGGATTTTCAGATACTTAAAGGGAACTCCAAACTTGGGATTATGATATCCTAAGGGAACTGGTTTTGAAGCTGTTGGATACACAGATGCAGATTTTGCTGGATGCAGGGTTGATAGGAAAAGTACTAGTGGAAGCGGTCAATTTCTTGGTCAAAGACTTGTATCCTGGTATAGTAAGAAACAACAATCTGTGTCAACTTCCACAGCTGAGGCTGAATATATAGCTGCTGGAAGTTATTGTGCTCAGGTGCTTTGGATTAGAAATCAGCTAATGGACTATGGTCTAGTGTTACACAAAATTCCTATTATGTGTGACAATACTAGTGCCATATCTATAGTAGCTAATCCAGTTAATCATTCTAGAACAAAGCACATTGATGTTAGGTACCATTTTATCAGGGAACATGCTGCAAATGGTACCATTGAGCTCATTTTTGTTCCAACAGAGAAACAATTAGCTGACATTTTTACTAAACCTTTGGATGAAGCAACCTTCACTAGACTTGTGAGTGAAATTGGAATGCTCAATTCTTCATCCTAAGGCAAGAACTCAGCTAATGTGTTGCAGCAGATTAATTTCTAATAAATCAGCCTAGTTTGATTTAATTGGAAATTAACTGAAATATGAATTATAAATATTTCAGAATCTCTGTATATTTATTTATTTTTTTAAAAAAAAACTCAAAAATTAACTTAGAATATTTCAAATTCTAAGTAAACTGCTTAGTTGTTAATTTACATCTTACATGTGTAAAATTAACACAAGGCAGAATAACAGTACTCAAAGATATAGATAACTGAGTTCTCGATAAGTCAAAATGACTTATCGAAAAGTCATTTTAGAGTTCTCGAGTGAGTCCTCGATAAGTCTATTTACAGACTTCTCGAATGACTTCTCGATAAGCTCTATTATGACTTATTGATAAGACCATGTAGAGTTCTCTAATAGTGTTAATTCACAGAGTTCTCGACAAGGATATTTTGAGACTTATCAATAACTCAGAACTAAAATAATTTAATTCAATTAATTATTTTAGATAAATACTTTTGGAAAATTTATTCCGATTTCAATTTGATTCAGTTCAAATAAATTAGAATCATTTTTAGTCCATTTTCGGACAAACTGTGCATTTATCAGAGTTCTCGATATATCATTTCTTAGTTCTCGAAAAGAATTAATAAAATGACTTATCGAATGTACCTTTTTCAAATTCAAAATTACTTCTCGATAAGTTTAATATTAAACATTTATTTGACTTCTCGATAAGTATTTTACTTTTTCTATAAATACCCAGACTTCTCGATACATACACTGTACTTACACTTTTTTGAGATCTCAAGTGACCTAGCTTTCAGACAAAAGGCGATTTCTCTCTTGTTTTTGCTCCTTTCTCAAAACTTTTTCTTACCCACTACTTCTAAACACTAAAATGGCACAAAACATTGTTAGAGCTATCATTCTAGAGAAGGGAACCAACTTTATTGCTTTTCTTGATGCTAACCAAGCCCCTGATAGTTTCAAGGGGTTTGTGAAGTTTCTTTCTGATTCCTATATTGCAGGTGCTTTAACTGCAAGTCCTGTGATGTATTTGGATGTTCTTCATGAATTTTGGACATCAGCTATAACTAGGAAAGTTATTCTAGAGAATGTCACTTCTATGGTGGTCACCTGCACAATTGGAGGCCAAGAAATTGAGTTTTCAGCTGCTGATGTGAATACAGCCCTGGGATTGCCAACTGAGAACTATGGAGAGATTCCAACTGCAGATGAGCTGAGTGAATTCATGAACTTCATCAACTACAGTGGCTCAATCAACTTGGCAAGCCTGAACATGACAAAGCTTGGGAAGGAATGGTCCTTTGTGTTTGATTCTGTAGTGAGGGCTTTCACCTGCAAAAAAACTGGCTTTGACAACATCTCAAGTGTGATGCAGAAGCTGGTGTTCTCAATAGCTCACAACAGGCATCTGAATGTTGGGGCTCTAATTCTGGAGGAGCTGGCTACCAGGCTTACTATGCCTTTGAAGAATAGAGGTAAAGAAATCTTTTTGCCAAGGTTTATTATGTCTACTTTAGCTCATAAAGTAAATGACATACATTTGTTAGCTGGTATTGATAGTAGTAGAACTGACAATTGTAAGCAAGTGTCCAAAATAATATTTGGCTCACTTACTACAAAGAATAAGGTGAGTGTAAGTCTTAGAATCACTTCATTTATGTTGGAGAGATTCAGGATTTATCCTTACCCTATGCCAGACACGAGGGCTCCTCAATTTGCTAGTTCGGCTATGGTTCCTGAGCCTGTGGAAGTACAAACACAGGCACACCAACAGGGACCTTCCAAAGCTGCAGCCCCTTCTTCTAAACCACTAGATGTTAGCAAACCAACCACTTTAGTCTCTCAAAAGACTGAAGTGAGTAAAAAGAAGAGAAATGAACCAACCCTTGCTGTTATAAATGAGAGTGAAACAGTTCAAACTGAACCAGAGTCACCCTTGGTCAAGAGACCAAAGAAGAGTAAGATACCTGAGTTGACCACTCAAAACACCTATGTGTCCTCCCAAAAGGGCACAATTGAACAAATGGGGAGTAAACAGTTACTAGATGCATCCTCTCAATAGGGTGTATCTATTGAAAAGAGCATTCACCCCAATGCATCCTGTACTGAGTCAGCACAACCTGCACCTAGAGTGTATGGTAGAAGAAATAAGGATGGCACACACATTGAGGCCACATCATTTGAAGCTCCCTCATCCATTCAGGGGGAGCTGCCAACACTCACAACTGAGCAAACTTCTCTAATCTCTCAAATTTCTTCATCATATAGAGCACTTGAATCTGATTCTCAAGTGCACCAACACTCAAGTGACATGGTTCATGAAACTGTGATCACCACCCAGAACCAACATCTAGACGGTGAGAGGCTACTAGCTGGGGTAGACCTTGATGACACCATCAAAAATATGGGGGTTTCATCAGTTTTTACTGAAGACCCCATGGTCACTCTTGCACCTTCATGTGCACAATCATCTTCACAGATGAATAGGTTTGAGGGTAGTACTCTTGAGGGAGAGCTATCTAAATCCTCTCCAATTCAATTGGAGGTTCCTCTAGAAGGAACAACTCCCCTCAAAACCCTAGCTGGAATTGCCTTGACAGTTGAAGCTAGGAGTACAATTGCCAATGACCCTGTTATGGGAGAGGCAAGTTCATCACATTTATATGACAGTGCTCTGCAAGGTGCACAAACGTTTGAGGCTGGTGTACATGACAGTAACCTAGTCAAATCCTCTCCAATTCCAATGGAGGTTCCCATTACACGTGGTGAACAACAAACTGTCAAAATCACAGATTTATCTGTAAGTCAAACTGTGACTTCAGTCACAGGTGATAATCTGGACATTTCTTAACAGCCATCCACATCTCAATCCAGCCAACCACATGTCATGGCTCAATGGCTACAAGATATAGAAGCTCAGCCTTCTACAGTTGATGACATGTTGGTAGATCAAATCTCAGGCTTGGCAAATCTCTCTCAGCAATTGCTCACTTCAGACATGGGGAACCAGGACTATCAAGCTATACTGCTATGCTTCAATGAAGAGGTTGAACAACAAAAAGAGAAGATAGTAGATGAGGCTGAAGAGGATGGCAATGTAGATGCCTGGTTGTCTGATGACCATGTGGCAGAATTGGATGAAGTTTTGGCTAGATTCAGGAGGGAGTACATAACTATCATGGGAAGCAATGATAAATCTCTCACTCCTCCTGAAGTCTATGATGCCATCATAGATGTGCACAAAGCTCAACTCAAGGATTTCCATCTCTTTGGAAAGGCCCTTGAAGTAAAATTGATTGGACATGAAGATAAAATCAGGAAGTTGATCAAGAAAAAGATGGATGACATTGTGCCTTCTCAAAAGGACATCAAGAATAAATTCCAGTCTTTCACTGAGCAAATGTCAAGGATGAATCTGGCCTCCATGGAGAAGGAAGTATCAAATACGAAGAGTTCTTTCAAGGCCCTGTGTGAACAAGTTCAAGCTCATATCAGAAATTCAAATGATACCTGGGTCAAGCTAAATCAAATGCATACTGCTAGGTATGAGCCTTCATTTCTTCTCATGGAGGGTGTCAGAAAAGTTATTGATGAACACTTTGGGTCCTTCTGAGCTACAACAGTCTCCACTACCTCTACTCCTCAAATAAAAGAACTTCAAAATCAAATTTCTTCACTTCAAACTTCCAACTCAGATTTATCTTCACAAGTCAGAACTCTAACCACATTGGTTGAGAGTCAACAACATGATATTCAGGCCCTAGTGGAGTCCCATAAGCATTTATAGATGCAGAATACAGTTGCTTTGGGAGCCATAATGGGAAAACTCAACATACCACTGCCACCATTGCCTGAAGCTGTAAGACCTGAGATTCCTACTCCCCTACTCATGCCTGTCACCAAGACTAAAGGGGAGATAGATGCAAAGCACAATCAAAACTCAAAAGTCAAGTACAAGGTCTAGAACAAGAGAGGCTCCTTATGGCTGCCCAAGGTCCAGGAATGACACAAGAGTTTGACAATTTGCTCACTGGACTAAGGAACTGTCTCAACAACAACTTCTTCACTTACAAAAAGACCTTGGAAAAGACTATCAATTACATCAGGGTGCTGCAGATCCCAGTCAAGGACCAGTTTTTGGAGAAAAGGATAGTGATCAATCTTAATGATTTTGGTGTAGACAGATGTATGCAAGTCAATATCAATTATCTAATTTCTAGAAGAGCATCTAAGGTGGATATTTTGATTAACAAGGTAAGGATCGTAACCAATGAAGAGAAAATGCTACTAGCAGAGTTGAAGAAGGCTCATGAAGCTGCATTCCCAGAAGCCTATCTACATCCAAGCAAAGGGGTGCACTATATCTGCTCTACAACCAAGCAATTGAAACATTTCCAAGTATCTAAAAACTGTGTCATGGCCAACAGAAGACTGATAATGGTGCTTGAGTCTGGGCTGAAAAGTAAGAAATTGAAGACTAGTGAAGATGAAGCTATGATCAAGATTCTGAGGAGATACATTGATAACCCTGAAGCCAATTTGCCTAAAACTCAAATCAACAAAGATGACTTGGGTGATGATGAGCAAAAGAAAGATGGTCAAAACCCTTCTGGCTCAAACTCAAGATAATCTAGCAAGGCAATTGGTGGAAAAAGTGATAGTGAGAAAGAGAAGGAGAAGAAAAGTGGATCTGAGACTCAAAGGAGGGGTGGAAGAAGATAAAGACAAAATAATGATACCTCACAACCCCTCCAAACCCTAAATATCCAAATACCAATTGCTAAACCTTCACATTCAACCTCATCAAAAACTTTTCAACCTCAAACCTCTAAGTCTAAATATTTCTACAAGCTCACTGCAAACTCTCTCATCAAAACTCAAATCACTCACAGCCATACTTCTCTGAAAAGACTCAAAACTGTACCTTCATTCAAGCCACCTCATAAAACACTCTTCAAAACAGTTGGAATAGGTCCAAAATAAGCCAAGGTCAAGAGAAGATTCAGAAGACAAAGAAGAAGACAACTGATAGCTGAATTTTTCAATGATCATGGATTTGGTGAAAAGGCCATCTGGAACAGATATGATCAAGATGATTTCCAACCTCTAAATGTTGTTGATTCAGATGAAGACTACTTCCAACAGCTAGCTGAAAGAATGGTCAGAGTTTGGGTTATTAACATCAAAGAAGTTAGAATCTACTACAGTGATGGGTCCTTTGAACAGCTTGGAAATAGACTAATGGATTCTCTCTCAGTTGTTGAACTGAAAAGGGTGCTAAGCTTGATGAATGGTAAAGATTCAGCCACTAAGGCATGGAGAACAATATTGGCAGTGTTTGTGGTTAACAGAGAGGAGATGAGAGATGAGCATAGAGCTTTGCTAGCTGAAAAGAGGAGAAAGTATGAGAATGACATTGATGAGTATATTAGAAGATCAGAAGAGTTGAAGGCAATAGGCAAGAGCAGAATATCAAAGGATGGAAGATTTCTGAATGTAAAAGCTGGCTCTTTGTCAAGATACATGATAGGGATGTTAGCTAGTTATCCTAAGCCAGATTTGCTGAAACTAATGGAGGCTCTAACTGACACCCCCATCCTAGAAGAATTAGATATACTTGTACAGATTAAGGATATAATTGAGAAAGGATCAGAAAGCTCAGTCTTTACTTAATTATTGTAAACTGTCAAATGTTCAATGTACAAGTGTTGTATCAACTTTTTTATTGTTTTATTTTCATTCTTTAACTTGGGGTTAGTCTTGTTAACAGGCATGAATTTATGATAAGCAATCTTCTCACAAATTGAGGGAGATTGTTGTGCAAGACATGCCTGTATCATAACAAGACTAAGTCATATTGACAACCCTAAGATTAGTTATATTGTAACCTTAATCTGTAATTTATACTTGTAACACTTAATGTCTGTAAAATGTAAATGGAGCAGATTGGAGCATTTTTCCCTAAACAGTGTCAAGCCTAAGAATTCTATCTGGAAGAAGATCAAGAAGGTCATGCCTCAGAAGAATTATGAAGAAGCTTGGAGTTGAATAATTCTGTTTGGTGAAAAACATTCTAAGTCAAGATCTCTACAAGTCACATAATTAGTGTTATAGAGAAGTCATTCGAGAACTCAGAAAGACCTATCAAGAACTCAGGAATTGTCTATCGAGAACTCAGGAAATGCTATTGGAGATATCGATAAGTCAGATACCCATTCGAGAACTCAGAGATATCGACAAGTATATATTCATTAGAGAACTCTGAGTTATCGATAAACCAAAGTCCATTAGAGAACTCTGAGTTATCGATAAACCAAAATTCACTAGAGAACTCAGAGTTGTCGATAAGTCAAGTCAACAATGAAGTTTCAGAGATATCGACAAGCCAACATGCCTATCGAGATGTCCAGTTCTCTACAGCTTAATTGGAGATCTCGAAGTGAAGAAATTTCTCTAAGTACAGAATTGCAGAACAATTCAATATCCAAGGTTGCAAATCAACAAACAATTCACACAGCTGGATTGACAAGTCTACAAAAAAGCAGCTTGAGAGATGTGCAAGATTAATGGTGAAGATTAACTGACAAAGGAGGATCAACCAATACACAGTGGATGAAGATATGATAATCTAGATATGGAAATCTCACTTTTCCCTTAAATAGAAGTGATTAGTGACAGGTTAGAAAAGTGATTAGCACTTCTTATTGTTCACTGTGTAAACCAAAGTTAACTATCATATAAAGTTAACTGAGGTCCTTTGTTTAAAAAAGGACTGAATAGATTAGAAATTGTATTCTCTCTCAAGAAAGAAGCTAAGTTCTAAACCAAGAACTTAGAGATTTTATAGCGAAACACTGCTTGATCTTTAATATAAAATTAAGTGAGTTTTGTAGATCTTTGTTTTACATATTTGCATTGTTATTTATGTTAAACATCTATTCTATAAAATCATTGATAACAACCAACTGCTAAACCCAAATTCGATCAAAAAGTAAACATTTAAGCCAAAACACATTCACCCCCCCTGTGTTGTATTCATATCTAACAAACTCCATTAGTAGTTGAGAGTTTGAGATGCAGAGGAAGAGGAGTACAAACAGATTTAGAGAAAGCAAGACCTGATTTATCTAGCAGCTCCTTATAAAACTTTTTTTGACACAAAATAATACGATTAGGATTATGTGTAACTTCAATCCTAAAAAAGAAATTTAATAGGCCAAGATCTTTAATGCCAAACTTAGCATCTAAATGTTCTTTTAGAGAAGAGATAACAGTAATATCACCCCAAGTTAAAATTACATCATTCACATAAACGATTGCAATACAAATAATATAACCATTATATTTAATAAACAAACTATAGTCATTCTTTGATTGGACAAAGCCTTGACAAATCAATCCTTCAACAAGTTTGGAATGCCATTCGCGAGAAGTTTGCTTAAGTCCGTAAATAGAGTTTCGCAGTAAATAAACCAAATTATAAGGATTAGGAAGACCTTCCGGAACTTGCATATAGACCTCCTCCTTCAAAGTTTCATGTATAAATGCATTATTTACATCGAGTTGATACAAAGACCAACGTCGACTAGCAGCCAAAGATAATAAAATACGCACAATACTCATCTTAACAATCAGAGAAAACGTCTCCTCATAATCAATACCAAATTTTAGATTGTAACCCTTAGCAACAAATCGTGCCTTGCAATATTCTAAACTCCCATCAGATTTGAGCTTTACTTTATAAACCCATTACGACCCAAGAGCCTTCTTATTTGGTGGCAAAGATGCCAAATCCCAAGTGTGGTTGAGATGTAATGCCTAGAGTTCAGTTTCCATGGCACAGACCTAAAGAGGATTAAGCACGTCTTCTTCGTAAGATCTAGGTTCTGGAATATTGCACTAAGAAACAGTTGTGGGAGAATGCACCAGATTATACCAGTGAAAAGATGTAGAAACGACATTACATTTGTATGAAGACAAATAAGATGGTGGATTGTCAACCCTGGTAGATTTTCTCACATGAAGTTGAACAATGGAAGATAATGATTTATCGGAATCAAGAGTAGCACTGAAATCATGAAATGCAGAAGAATCAGAAACAATACTAGTAGTACTAGTTGTCTGATAAGTGTCAGGTGAAGAAAAATGCATAAAGGGAATAGAATTATGATAAGAGGTATGATCTAGAAAAATAGAGGGATCATCATAACTATTTAAAAATGTAGTAGATGGAAAATAGATTGCAGTAGGAAACAAAGTGGTGCATAAGAATGAAATGGGAAATGGGTCTCGTGGAAAATATCTCGAGAGACAAAAAACTGGTTATTAGTAAAATCAAATACTTTGTAACCCTTTTGAGTACTTGAGTAACCCAAGAAAACACAGGCAATAACTCGTTGGTCAAATTTATGTCTAACACTCTCAATTGTGAAAACAAAGCATAATGCCAAAAACTTTTAACTGAGACAGGGGAGGGTGGTTACCAGTGAGCCTATGATAAGGGGTGTCATTTTGTATGCTTTATAAAGGAACCTTGTTTATCAAATAAGTGGCACATAAAACACTTTCACTCCAAAACTTGTCTGGAATTCTTGAATGAAAGAATAAAGACCTTGTTGTTTCCATCAAGTATCTATGTTTGTGCTCCATAACTCTATTTTGTTGTGGAGTGTAGCGGTAAGAAGTTTGATGGAGTATCCCTTTATACAGAAGTAAATCTTTCATGGAACCCTAACATAACTCTGGAGCATTGTCTGATCAAATAGTGAGAATTTTAGCTTTATACTGAACTTCAACATCAACAATGAAATCCAACATCACCTTTACACAATCAGTTCTATGCTTTAACATATGGACCCAAGTAAAATGACAAAAATAGCCTACAATTGTTAAAAATTGATCACATCCAGTGTAAGATTTGACCCTATAGGGTCCCCATACATCAATTTTGAACTAAATGAAAAGGTTCAGTAGTTTTGATACTACTACTTGAAAAATGGACTCTAAATTATTTTCCCTGCAGACATATCTAACAAATGACACCTTCAGTTGGACATCGTAAGCCTGATAAGTCTGGTATGAGCTTTAGTTGATTGACAGGTAGATGCCTAAGCCTTAAGTGCCATACATTCAAATCTTCTCTAATACTAAGAAAACTTTTGCTAGAAGGAAATGTATCATCAACTCATGCAATGTTGTATAAACCACTCTGAAATTTATCAAGAAGAATTAGTTTCTCTTTCTTAAAAAGGTCCTAAGATGTACATTCATGACCATTAAAACTTACTACACACTTTAAATCCTTGAAAATCAAATTATATTGATTAGGAATATGCAGAACATCATGAAGAACCGGATCCTGATTGACTTTAATAGTCAATGTATGCATGATAGGAACTTGCCTTCCATGATGAACAACTATATATTCAGTCTTACCAGTTATTGGTTTGTAAGATTGAAAAAGACTAATATTGGAACAAATGTGGTCGGTTGCACCACTATCAATTAACCAACCTTCTTGAAAATGATTTTCGGCCAATAAAAAACCTTACGAGCTAACATAACATGATCAGAATGTTGAGAAGAAATTTGATGCTTGGTAGAATTAGAATTTGATTGCTTATTCAATAACTCAATGAGCTGATTGTACTGTGCAACATAGATAGAAGCAAAATCATCTTTGTTGTCTGTAGAACTAAGAGACATTACATCATTCACTTTCGTGTCCTTAAAACCTTTAAATTTTGGTGGATGGCCATGTATTTTAAAGCATCTATCCACACTATGGCTAGACATCTTGCAGTGAGTGAAATAATAGTTAGTGCTTTTCTTTGCGAGGTGCACTGAAATATGCAGCATTATTGAAAGTCGCAGCAGAAGTACCATTGCCTCTTCCAGAATCATAACACCGTCTCTATGAATTATATAAGCCTTAGTTCCTATTTTGTTATCAACATGAGAAGTCAAGTTTTCTGTTTGCTTTCCAGATTGAGACATCTCTTGATGCCTTTCTTCTTGAGAGAAAACTCTAAAAACATTAGATAGACTATGCAAAGGCTGCTGCATTAAAATATTCCCTCTCACAGTTATAAACTTATCACTTAGTTTCATTATAAATTGTATGAGACGTTGATCCTATTACATTTGCATCACCCTTTGAGTAGCATTGCAAGTACATTTAGAACAGGTACAACAAAGCAACATGCTTATATCACTCATAACATCCCACAATCCTTTGATCTCAGTAAAAAACTCAGAAACACTCTTGGAACCTTGATTTAGATCAGTTAATTATTGTTCAAGTGCAAATATATGTGCCATGGATGCATAACCAAATCTATATTAAAGATCAAGCCATATCTTCCTGGTTGTCTTGAAGTATAGTACACTATTCGAAATTGATTCATTTAGGTTACACAATAACCACAAACAAACAATCATTACACCATTCCCAGGCTTTACAATCAACAGAAGTGATGAGAGGTTTGACAATAAATTCATCAACAAAGCCTAGTTTATTTTTAGCAGATAAGCTAAGCATAACAGATCATTTCTAATTAATATATCCCATTCCATTGAATTTCACAAAAATAAGTTGTGTCGTGTTCACATCAGATGGATATATGTTAGGTCACACACACTGTAGAAGGGGGTTGAATATAATGTATAGTACAATCAAATCAAATTAAGAACACAAATATGTAACACATAATAATCTTATTAATAAAACAATATTGTAATGAAACCGTTCTCTCTTAGTGATAAACAAATATCACGAGAGCTGCTAGGGTTACAATGAATAATATTCTCGATTAAGATAACACGTATAGTGTAAACCCTATGTTGTGTTTATATAGACACACAGTTACAAGATAATCTTCTAATTGATATCGAATATAAGTCTGCATCCTAAAATATATCAATTAGTTATCTTTTCCTCCAAGTCTTCTATTCTTCATAGAATTCTTCTCCATGCATATATCTTCTTGTTTTAGTCCTGATCTTCTTTCCTTCCAATCAGCCGCCTTCCTTAGCTGAATGTCTTCTTAAGTCCTGATATTATCTTCTGATAAATATCTTCTGATATCCTAAGTTCTGATAACTTAAGTTCTGATATCTTAAGTTCTGACTTCAGTATAAGTACTGATTTCCAGTTAACTCCTGATTTGTCCTGTTAGTCAAGATCTGAAAACTAAACACAAATCACTATTAGACATGACATCACAAATATATCTAACAATCTCCCCCAACTTGTAAATTAGCATAATATACATGTTTAATAGATATTTGATGATGTCAAAAACATTAAGTACAAATCCATATGAGAATTTGACTAGATAACTACAACTCACAGTCCTTGTAGCTTTTACCATCCTTAAAGTCTGATATCAGCTTTAGCCTGTATATCCTTCAGAATTTAACAGTTGTAGTCCTTGACTTGGCTTCAGTGTGTGATCTCTCGAATATCAGGAGTTGTCCTGAGATAGTTCTTTAACAAACTCCTCTAAACATATTCAAGTTCATTCTGCATCCTCCTTTTTGCATCTTTAAGTTCAACTGTATCTTCTCCTGTCTGAAAGATAGCAGCCCTGAGATCATTAATCTTTGGTTTCCTTATTTCCTGATCCAATCTAATCAGATAAGCTTTGCCAGACTCCAGATTAAATTCCAGTCCCTTAATACCCAAAAATGTAGTAATTTTGGCAGTATTAGGCTTCATCTCAACTAATTCACCATTGTGAGCTCTGTACTTAGGATAGTATGGTCTGTCAGACTTTACAGAGTAAAGTTTTTTTTGCCTTTGAATATTAGATTTTAAGTAACTGGCAGCACCATCTGTTGATCAGTTCTTCACTTGAAGTAGAAATAGCACATGTTGCAATTCTTCAAAATACTTCAGACGAATAACATCCTTTCTTATCTGGAATACCCTCCCATCTGTCATGAAGTATAGCATGATATCTTCTTTTAACACAGAGTGGTAAACCATTTATACAAACTCCAATTGATTCAATCTTTCTGGAGTTGTCCCTACTCCTGGTTCAGAAAGAGATGTAGGATCTAAGGTAAAATTGTTTACTCTTCTCTCATCAGCATTACCCAGTCCTGTTTTATCTCTAGCTTCCTTTCCTTGAAGCAATCTACCCTTAAAAACATTTGTTGAAGTCTTCATTGGTTGAGCAGATTGTTGAGCTTTAGTAAACCCGGGTAGTAGAATTTTTGAAGGTTTAACATGAGCAATGTCAGAGGTTTCTTTTCCTTTATCTTCTGATATCAAGACAACTTGAGCTCTGTCAGAGGTTGCTTGCTTCATTTTAATATCAGAATTTACTAAGTCCTGATCTTGAATAACATATGCTCTGCTTCTGTGATTCTTGACTTTCACCCTGTATCAGAACATCAGGCTTAGTCAGAACTTGCTTATCAGAACTTATTCTTTTATCAGCATCAGAGCTTGATCTCTGTGTAGAAGTTCTTGCTTTCCTAGATGAAGAGCCTTTGCCTTGACCATGACCTCTACCCTTTTCAGAGTTTCCCTGGTCATCATTTCCATCATCCTTTTTCTTCAGTGCTAAATCAGTAGAGCATTTGGAGTTAATCACTTTCTCCCCTTTTTTAGCATCATCAGGTAGTAGAAGAGAGAGAAGTAGTTCCACTGAAGATTGGATTTCATTTAGTTGAACTTATTGAGAAGCTTGATTCTTTAGTCCTTCAGCAATCTGAGCTTGCTGTTTCTCGAGCTTTCTCAATAGCCTCAACTCTGTTAAAGACAGGCTTGAAAAATCTGTTCTTATCCAGTTTAAAGTTCATGTCTTGTTGAATCAGTGTTTCTTGAATTTTGTTCACCTTTGCTTGAGTTATTGAGTGTTGACCTTGAAGGTTCCTTGTACTCAATGTAGTAACTCTGAGCTGTGCTTTAAAGTCATCATTCATCAGCATCTCATCAGCTTTAGCCAGGTGCTCAGCAAGAATATCTACAGTAGGAACAAAATCAACTTTGTTCCACACCTTAATCCATTATTTTCCTCTTGGAGTTTCACTCCAAGGTACTGGTGCATCCTTTCTCATAAACTTTTTAATCAAATCAGCTTTATTAACTGTTTGTGGAGGTGCATGTCCAGAAGGACCAGCTGCATCAGCATTTTTATTTGTAGCAGCTTCACCAGTATTGTCAGCATTTACTTTAACAGAACTTGCAGAATCTTCAGTATCATCATCTTGTGATAGAATTGTATGTGAAGCAATAGAAGATTCATCTGCATGGACATCAGCATCTAGCAGAGGAGTTGCTGGTGGAGTTTGCTGAGGGATGGTTGGAGCTTCCAAGTACAGAACCTCAGGCACATTCAAGTTGTGAATATCTATTTCAGCACTTGTACCTGGATTATCAGCCTGTACTTGATCAATGATAGGAGACACAGGAGGTGTAGGCATTGGTGATGTAGCAGTCTCTGGCTCTTGAATTGGAGATTGTGGAGGTGTAGATTCAGTGGCTTCAGCAAATTCTGGTTGTGTAGATGGAAGGGATTCAATCACAATTGGCTCATTTGGGATCAGAGATTCCTGATCCCCTTCCTTAGCTGCTGCTTCCACATCCTCTAAATCTGACTCAACTATGTCCCTGTTAGCTCTCTGTTTCTTCAATATCTTCAAGGGTGGAGAGAATTTGGGAGCTTTGTCATCAAAATTTATCTTTCTAAGCCTTTTGAGGGGCCCAGAACTCTCAGTTTCCTTTATTTTCTGATGAGACACTTCCTCAGCTGCTTCAGCAACAGGTTCTGATGGTTGAACCTGTGTCTCATCATCAGATTCATCTATCAGAATCATCTTTCTTCTCTTTTGTTGTGTCTGAGGTACAGTTTTTGTCCTCTTTGCTCTAGAAGAAGAAGGCTTCACTGTAGGTGCTGATGGTTGATTGGTATGTTCTGATGTTTGTAGTTACTGTGTTTGGGTGGTGGTTGGTTCTGATGCCTGTTGTGTGTTGGTGGGTTGGACATCAGGATATAGCAATGAATAGGTTTCATAATTAGCATTTACAAGAGCTTGCTTTACTGATAAAGGAATTCTAAGGGGTCTCAAAACTCCCTTCTTGTTGTCACCAGTTAAAAGATCAGTAAAAGCCCTTTTTGCTAACCTGAACGGTTCTATGAGTTCACTTGCTAGTTGTGGTTCGTCTGAAGTACAATGACTGTAGATTAACTGACAGAACCTAGCAAAGTAAACTACATTCCTGTCCTCTTTCATTCTATCTCCTATAAAATATAACACGGTCTTTGCATAATCAAAATGAGACTGGTTTGAGAGTGCATACCCAATTTGTTGTGTCAGAATAGGAATGACATCAAAATTTGAGCACTTGTTGGCAAACGTCTTCGTGATGCAATCGAAGAGGAAGCTCCATTCCTTTCAAATATATGGGCGTTTGAGTTGACCCAATTTATCCAAACTCTGTTCATACCCAAGATTAACCATCATTTGTTGTAACAATGGCTCCTACACAGCAGAACTGAATTGATAATTTTCAGGTAGGTGTAAAGCTTTTCGAACTGTTGCCGGAGTAACAACATACTCAACCTCCTATACTGTAAACACGATACTTGGAGTCCCATTCTTACCACCATCATCATAAAGTCCTGTACGCCAAAATGTCAGAACTTGAGTTCCAGATAAATAGGGTGGCTGCGTCAAAGCGAACCCAATTTCACTATGAGATAAGAAATCTTGTATAAAATGAAGTTCCGAAGGAGCTTCACTCTTAGTGAGAATGGCAGCATAGTTGTTGGGGATGAACTTTGCTCTATTAAAGATTATATCCTTGGGTGCCATTGAGAAATAAGTGAGAAAGAAGAGTGCCTGAAAGGTGTTTGATAAAATATCTGTATAAAAAACCGTCAGAGAGAGAGTAAGAGAAAAGAGAGAGAGGATAGAAAGAAATGTAAATAAAAGATTATAAAATCTTTTATCTCTTTTACTTATACACTCCACTTGACAGCAATTATTGAGAAGTGGAATAGACGTTACACCTGTCAGCCATGCAGCAGTTAAGACAAAACTTAATGGGCACGGAAAATAAGTAATGATTACTATGCACATACAGTTTTTCAAGTATTACTGTCTTTATCTCACTTAAACCAATATTCTGATAAAATATAACCGTTCAAGTATTGACCAAAAATAAATCAAGTAAATAAATACTGCCGCGTAAGCATCAGAACTTGATTATTATCAAAATTTAAAGGTCATCAGAATATGGCTCCTGCACTCAAAAAGTGAATGTTTATTTCTGTAATTCTTCACACAAATACTGATATGGTTTCCTCAGAACTTAATCATCAGAACTTCCATCAAAACTTGTCCTCAGAATTTATGCAAATAACACTTAAACTGTTCATCTAAAACAACATTGATCATCACAGTAATTTTCATCATTCATATGGAGTGTAAGTGTGTGCGTTAAGCTAAATATCAGACAAAGAGTAAAGTCTGATTCACTTCAGTACATCTTAGAAATAAGGCATAACTAAAAACTTTGCTCAAAATCTGTCGTTAGTCTGATGTCTACTATAGAATGAGTTCATGCATGAGTCCACCTCAACTATTTTGTGGTCATTTTATGCATCGTTTGAAATTCCTTTTTACAGTGGCTTCTCAGTGTAAGTGAGTCACGACTGCTTGAAAGGCATATGTCATAGCCTATTTGTTTATTCGAGGATTTAACTCAACTCAAATAAGGATGTAACAAGTAAATAGTGGTTCAATCGTCAGAGAGATCTCTCAAAGTAACATATGTCAAAGGATTAAGTAACATTGTTCGTCTACAGAATTGAGGACTTAATTCACTGGAAGAAGCTCAAGAAATTGATCAAGCCTCAGTGATATAAATCAAGATTGTGGATTTAATCAACTGACAGAGATCTCGTCAGGGTATCAATTGATTACAGGGATTTAATCTGAAGAAAATCAAGACATGAAGAAACATCACAGAAGTTAGTCGTTCATGAACCAGACAGTACATCGAGTGTCAACATTGAAGTGGTGAAATGGATTCAGTGATTTTCAGAAGATTGTCAGAAGAGTGGTTGCTGTTCAAGAATAGTATTAATTCTCTATTAATTAATTAAGTCATATAATTTAATTAAGAAAATAAATTATATTTGCAAAGATTAATTTATTGATTAATTGGATTAATTGATTAATTAATTCTGAATTAATATTATGGTTTTTCAGAATTAATTTTGAATTTAAAATCAAAATTAATTCAGCAAAGACAATCTTTTGTATTAGTATGACAATCGGTATGACAATCAATAGTCATACCGAAAGTCATGCCAGTTCATTTAGATTGTCTTGCCGAAAGTCATGCCAGTTCAATAGACTGTCCTACCGAAAGTTCTACCAGTTAAAAAGGATTGTCTTGCTGAGCTATCAGGATTGTCTTGCCAGTTAAATCAAGGATTGATTTAATATAAAAGCAGCAGCTGATTTTCTAAAGACAGAGCATTGAATATCAAATTAACAGAAGAACACAGAACCAAGAAAACAGCAGAGAACTTATTGCAATTTCACAGATCATTTATTTCTAGTATTCATTGTTAAATCTAATCCACTAGAAATCCTTTTCTTGTTCTTGTGTAACTATCTAGCGGATCAAAATCCCTATAACTTAATCTCAAATTACATTTAGCATTTGATTCTTTTTATTACAAAAATAGAAAAAGTTCATGTCGAATTTATTATAGATTTGGAATAATTTATTTGAGATTAATCCCTTGTAAACAATACCGTTGTTGTAACACCTTTCAAGTTTAATAATAGTTTTATTTAACTTGAATTTTGTTTCACTTTTTTATTCCGCATTTTATTCGATTAAACGATATTGTTTGTATTCAACCCCCCTTCTACAAACATATTGAGACCTAACAATTGGTATCAGAGCCTTCTGATTAACGGACAAATCAAGATCCTAGACTTTTGTGATTCTTTCACTCCTTGAATTTTTATTTACTCAAAAATTCATAATGACTACACAAAAAGTTGGAACCGTTAAAATTCCACTATTGGATAAAGAAAATTATGTTATGTGGAAGAAGAAGATGCTATTGTTTTTACAAGTTAGAAATCCCAAATATCTGGAAGTGTTAAAGAAGGGTCCAAAAATTCCGATGGTTATTGAACCGGAGGTAATAGAAGATGATGTGGTGATTACCAAAGCTAGAAATTATGTAAAAGATCCTGAGGATTTTTCTCCTGCTGAAAAAGAAGAAGCCTCCCTGGATGCTAGCCTTCAATTAATTTTAGTAGATTCCCTTGATCCCTTGATGAATAGACATGTGATGAACTGTAAAGATTCCAAACACATCTGGGAAACTATTGAGGTGATTAATGAAGGCACATAGGAAGTTAGGGAGAACAAGTTAGAAATCCTAACCTCTGAGTATAAATACTTCAAATCCAATCCAGGAGAAGGAATCACTGAAGTGTTTGAGAGGTACAATGCATTGATCAACAACCTGAACATTAATGGTAAATACTATTCAATCAGGGAGGTCAACAAAAAGTTCCTTTTAACACTGCCAACTCATCTCGAACATAGAATCACTGCCATAAGAGAAGCAAGAGATCTGAGTGAGATTTCTTTGGAAAGGCTCTATGGTGTGTTAAAGACCTATGAGTTGGAGCAGATTCAGCAGAAGGAAGTCTACGGGAAAGGAAGAGTGGTCAGCACGTCTACTGCTCTAGTAGCTCAAGAACAATAACATCAATAACAACAACAACAACAACAATCTCAGCAGTCAGAGAGAATGGTACAGTCTTCCAAGGATGAAGAAAATGTGATAGTAGCAGAATTTGATCCTCCTACTTCAAATCAATCAGAAGATGATTTTTATTCATTGGAAGAACTGGAGCAATTGGAAGATGAGTCAATGGCCCTGATTGTCAAGAGATTCTCTAATGTCAGATTCAAGAGGAATCCCAAGTTCAAGTACAAGTCCAACTACAACAGATTCCAGAAAGGTGGATCTTCATCCTCTACCACCAGTAGTGGTGGGTACAAAACATGGATGGTTGATCGAAACACCATTCGATGCTTCAACTGCAATGAGTTGGGAGACTTTGCCACAGAATGCAGGAAGCCAAAACAAGTTAGGAAGAACTCTTATGATTCTAATCAGAAGAATAAATCTGAAAGGGCTTACCTGACAAAGGGAAGAAGTTGGGATGATACTGACAGTGAAGATGAAGAAGTTGGGAATCTTGCTCTCATGGCTAGTGATGCAAACACCTCATCGTCAAGAAAAGAGGTAAAATTTACTGATGCTGAATTAGTTTATCATCTAGGAGGTTCCTTAGATTGTGCTCGTCGTGATAATGAAATGTTAAATGAACAAATCAAAGACCTTGAGAAAGAGGTCAATGAATTAAGACTTGTGCACATTAATCAAGATAAATTAAAAGAACAAGTATCTTTTCTAGAGAATAGAGTTGACTGTTATAGACAACTCGAAACTATTCTCAAAGACAAGTTCACCGGTCTTGAGACTAAGGTCAAAGCTTACTTTAATTCTTGCTCTAAGGCTAAAGAGTTCTACAATAAGCAAGCTATTAATCAAACATCTGGAGTAGGTTATGATTATAATGTTGCTATTGGAGAATTAGGCATAAACTCCCCTCCTCATGTCTGTGCTAAAGGTAGGGAAGTACCACATGTGCTTAAGGGTGTTGATGAACCCCTCTATAAAAAATCAATTGCTGAACCATTTGATGAGACCTCATTTATTATTCAAGAAGAAATCCATGCTGAAGATCTTGCTAATGAGAAAGTTGTTTCCAAGTCAAGTGTGTCAAAGGTTCCAGTCAAAGTTGTGAAAGCAACTGAGACTAACTCAGACACACATGAGTTGGATAACAAAAATGCCATGTTTACCATGCATAAGTTGCCTGTTGTTAATCCCTCTCATAAAGCATGTGGTGTTCCTGATTGTATGTCTTGTGCTTTTAATTTGATGTATGCTTATTTTAATGGTAAGCATGTTTCTAATGATAAGACTACTCCTCGTCAGCATGTGAATAATAGGAAGCATGATAGGTCTAAGGCTGCTAGTCCTTCTAAAGCTAGAAAGGAGACATTTGTGCCTAAGCCTAAACAGAAATTTGTCAAGGCTGTTTACAAGGTCAAATGTCCAGTCAGTGAGAAAGTTGAGAACATTAAAGTTAAGAATGTTATTTTTCCTGAAAAAGGTCAATTTTACAAGTATGCCGGACCCAACCAAGCTTGGGTTCCGAAGAAGGTCTAATCCATTTGTATTGCAGGGCATTAAACAGGTACAACCGGTAATGTGGATTCTTGACAGCGGATCGTCAAGACATATGACCGGAGATAGAGCCCTGCTATCAAATGTGGTTGAGAAAGCTGGCCCAGTGGTTACCTTTGGAGATAACAGCAAAGGTTTAACTGAGGGATATGGCTGTTTGCTAGCTGGTAATGTTATCATTGAAAATGTGTGTGTTATGCAAGGACTTGAACACAATCTGCTTAGCATTAGTCAGTTCTGTGACAACGGCTACAATGTTTTATTCGACAAGTTGAAGTGTCAGATTCTGCACAAGAAAAATGAAAAACCCTCCTTGATGGGAATCCGGAAAGGAAATCTGTTCGTAACTGACATGAACTCTGGAAGCAATCCTGAAGTCAATTGTTTCTATTCAAAGGCATCATCAGATGAGAGTTGGCTATGGCACAAGAGACTTTCCCATCTCAATTTTAAAATAATGAATTCTCTTGTCAAAAGAGAATTGGTCAGAGGTCTGCCTCAGCTGGAATTCTCCCCAGAAGGACTGTGTGAGGCTTACCAGAAAGGAAAGTCAAAGAAAGCAAGTCACAAAGGCACTGACACATCCTCCATAACTGGTGTTCTGCAATTATTGCACATGGATTTATTTGGACCAGTTAATGTTCTTTCGATGTCAAAGAAGTATTACTGTCTTGTGATAGTTGATGACTATTCCAAGTATACGTGGGTTTTATTCCTTCACTCTAAGGATGAAACACCACAAGTTGTGATTGATCATATCAAGTTGATCGAGTTAGATTCTAATGTCCCTGTTAGAGCAATAAGGTTAGACAATGGAACAGAATTCAAGAATTCACTTCTCAATGGATTATGTACAGACAAAGGGATTACCAGACAATTTTCAGCTCCTAGAACCCCTCAGCAAAATGGAGTGGTAGAAAGGAAGAATCGTACATTGATTGAAGCTACAAGAACGATGTTAAGTGAATCAGGTCTTCCAATGTACTTTTGGGCTGAAGCTGTCAATACTGCATGTTATACTCAGAATCGAACTCTAATCAACAAAGACTTCATGAAAACTCCTTATGAGATTATGAATGAACAGAAACCTTCTATTAAATACTTTCATGTATTTGGTGCCAGATGCTTCGTGCTCACGGATGGAGATGATCGTCGTGGTAAATTCGAGGCAAAGGCATATGAGGGTATTTTTGTTGGATATGGAAGAAGATCATACAGGGTGTATATCATTGATCAACACAAAGTAACTGAAAGTGTAAATGTTACATTTGATGACACTAAACTCCCTAGTATCCAAACTGAAGATCCTTCTGAGAAACTGAAGTTTGATGATATGTCAGATTCAGAATCAGAACATGATCAAGAACCTGAGGTTGTTGCTGGTGAAGAACCTGTTAATCATGATGATACTCAAGGTAATGGTGATGGAAACATTGGCAACAATGGAGATACCACTGCTACTGCCGAAGAATCATCAAGTCAACCTGACAACAACTCAGGAGGAGATGCTGAAGGATCAACTAGTAGGACACAACATCCCAATGTGTTTCGAGGTGAATCATCAAGATCAAATCTTCCAAGACAAACTGTCTGGAATAAAGCTCATCCTTTTGAGTTGATTATTGGTGATCCAGATGTTGGAGTCAGAACTAGACGTGCTACTCAAAATGAATGTCTGTTCTCAGGATTTCTTTCTGAGATAGAACCTAAGAAGATTGAAGAAGCACTGACTGATCCAGATTGGGTGATTGCTATACAAGATGAACTCAATCAGTTTGAACATCAACAAGTCTGGAAACTGGTACCTAGACCTACACACAAGAAAGCTGTTGGTACTCGGTGGGTATACAGGAATAAACTAGATGAAGATGGAGTGGTTACAAGAAACAAAGCAAGACTGGTAGCTAAAGGGTATTCTCAAGCTGAAGGCATTGATTATGATGAAACCTATGCTCCAGTGGCTAGACTAGAGGCCATCATGATATTTCTGGCATTCGCAGCATTCTCTAACTTTAAAGTTTATCAAATGGATGTCAAGAGTGCCTTTCTGAATGGAAAGCTGGATGAAGAGGTGTATGTAGAGCAACCTCCTGGTTTTGAAGATCCAGATCATTTGGATTTCGTCTACTTTCTTTTCAAGGCTATCTATGGACTCAAACAGTCTCCGAGAAAATGGTATGACACTCTCTCTGAATTTCTTATTGAAAATAGCTTTATTAGAGGTGTCATAGACAAAACTCTCTTTTCTAAAAAGCATAAGAATGATACTATATTAGTCCAAGTCTATGTGGATGATATAATATTTGGGTCTACTAATGATAATCTCTGTAAGAGATTTGCTAAGTTAATGCACAACAAATTTGAAATGAGCATGATGGGAGAACTGAAGTTCTTTCTTGGATTACAAGTAAATCAAAGGTTAGATGGAACTTTTATTTTTCAATCCAAGTATCTCAAGGAACTCCTCAAAAAGTACAATCTAGAGGATTCTGCATCAGCAAGGACTCCGTCAACTACAACTGTCAAGCTTGGACCATGTGAAAACTCCATTAAGGTAGATGTCACAAGCTACAGAGGTATGATTGGCTTGTTACTCTATCTTACTGCAAGTAGACCAGATATTATGTATGTTACATGCTTATGTCCAAGGTTCCAAGCGGATCCTAGAGATATTCATCTCGTTGCTGTTAAACGAATCTTGAGATATCTTAAGGGAACACCAAATCTAGGTATTTGGTACCCTAAAGAATCTGGTTTTAACCTTGTTGGATATACAGATTCAGATTACGCAGGAAGTATTATTGATAGGAAAAGCACCTCAAGGAGTTGTCAATTCCTAGGTAGCAGACTAGTCTCATGGTACAGCAAGAAACAGCAAACAGTTTCCAATTCAACGGCCGAGGCTGAATATATTGCTGCTGGAAGCTGCTATGCTCAGATCTTGTGGATTAGGAATCAGCTACGGGACTATGGCTCTGTATTGAACAAAATACCTATTCTATGTGACAATACAAGTGCAATAGCCATCACCAACAACCATGTGCAACATACAAGGACCAAGCACATTGACATCATGTATCATTTTATTAGAGAGCACATCATGAATGGTACTGTTGAACTATTTTTTGTTCCAACAGAAGAACAAATAGCAGATATTTTCACTAAACCTCTTGATGAATCCATATTTACCAAATTAGTTGGTAAATTGGGTATGTTGAATAGCTTTAGTGATTAAACTTGTGAATATCTGAAATCTGTTCTTGAATGAATTTTTCATAAATGAAAAATTCATTTGCAAATTTATTCTATCATATTTTCCATAATTTCTTGCTTATTTCTATGTAAATTTTATTATCTTATCTTATTTATTTATTCTACTTGTTAATTTTAAATATCTCAGAATATTTTATTTTCTCTAAAAATATTTTTCTATGAATTTTATTTGCTAAAATTCAACAGAAATCTATTTTTGGAATAAAATAAAATTATTCCTGAAATATTGCTTTTGTTTTTGTAAATTTATTCTGTAACTATAAGTATTAATTCTGTGTATAAGTTAATTTTATACTAGAATGACAATCGGCAAGACAATTGAAATTGTCTTGCTGAAAGTCATTCCAGTACATATATGTGTTTAATTTTATTTTCAGTTTAATTTTATAACTGGCAAGACAATCGGTATGACTATCAATAGTCTTGCCAGTAATAAAATTTATATCAGATAATATTTGTTTTTATTTTGTACTCGTATGACAATCGGTATGACTATCAGATTGTCATACCAGTTATATTATTAGTATTTCTGTTTTCTCAATTGCCTGGTATGACAATCGGAAAGACAATCGGTATGACTTTCCTCGATTGTCATACCAGTTGTCCTACTTAACGTTTTTTGTTTTGTTTTGTAAATCAATTCAGTTCAGTTTTCACTCCAACGGTTTTTCTCTCTTGTTTCTCTCTCTCTCTCTCTCTCTCTCTCTCTCTCTATTCGATCAAACACAAACCTCCATTGATACTTCCTTGCTCGAGTTTTTACTCAGCATAACTTTTTCACTCCTGTTATATACATACACGTATATACATACAGAAGTGCTGCCAATTTTTTTTTAAAAAAGTATTTTTCAAAATTAAATCTTTCATTTCATTGGCTGTTGTGTTGTGTGTTTGACTTATCTGGTTGCATATCTGATTTTGGTGGTCAAGACATATTTGTTTCTAATTTTTTTTGAATATAATTGAATTAATTCGAATTATTAATTAATTTTTAATTCGAATTTTCTTAATTTAATTCTTAAAATTCTGACAGTGTTTGTTTTTTTGTATTTATTTTTAAAATGGCTCTCAATTTCCAAATTGTCTCGCATAATCTTGTTGGTTATTTTAATCGAGAAAAATGTGATGTGAAAAAATTTAAGCCGTGGATTAGATTTTTAAATGACCATTCAATTGTTAGCTCTGCTATTAAATCAAATGTGCTTTTAAATGTCGATCTGCTCAGACTGATTTGCACAACCTCTATTGTGGCCGATGATTTTAAATCTTTTTCATTCACCGTGGCAAACACACAGTATGTAGTTGATGAAACAGTCGTCAATCGAGCGTTAAATTTTCTAATGGACAATTTCTGTAATTTGCCCTCTGAAAATGATATTTCAAACTTTTTCCATGCTATTCATTATCAGGGGGTGATTAACTTAACCAAGTTGTCTAAATCCAATTTGGTTTCTGAATGGGATATTTTCTTCGATACACTTTCCAAAGTGTTTGCCAACTGCACTAAATCCAACTTTCACAACACCACTTCCACTCTGTAGTATATTGGTCTTGCGGTTGTTTTCAATCAAAGGATCAATTTTGGCAAACTACTTTTACCCATTCTTCTGAGACGTCTCACTACTGCTTTACGTGATCATTCTACAAATCGTAGGGTTTCGTGCTACTACGCTCGTTTTCTCATGCTCATAGCAGAACATCTTCTCTCACCTGAGCATAAAGCTCTTTTTGCTAACTCTTCAGTAACTGAACCCCCTCCAGTAAGCAAAAAGATTTACACTCGCCAAGAAACAACCTTTAAATTCATGCAAGTTCCAGTACTTATATCTGCTTTCATGGCCACTTACATTCCTTTACCTATTTTCAATCTTCCCGGTCATGAACAGCAAGCTCAACCTCTATTGGTTCAAACCACCCAGGCTCAAACATCAGATGCTCTTCCTCTGCAGGTAATGATTCCTCACACTCAAACAATTCCTACTTCTGTTGAAAGACCCCCAGTGGTTGATAGGGCTGACCATGAAGTTGTAGAACCGCAGCTTCAATCCCAGGTCATAGAGCCAAACACAGAGTCACAACCTATCTCAACCTTTCCCCCACTGTCTAAAATGTTTCCTAGAAGGTTAGTAGGAAGTAGTATGTTGTTGGATGTGAATGAACCCTCAGCTCTGCCTCCTCCCAAGAAAAGAAGAACATTTACTGAGACATCTGAAAGCCCATCCTTGTCCTCCCAACAGGACATGGACTTTGATATGGCTAGTGAACAGTTACTAGAGACACTCTATCAACAGGATGAATCTATTGAAATTCGCCATAGGGCCATGGCATCCTGTACTGAGTCAAGCACACTTCCATTACTCACAATGGAAGCATACAGACCAATTGATGATACTCAGGACACCGAGCGAGGAGGGCACATTGAGTCGGTTACAGTGCCTGCCATAGTTACGGCAGAAGAGCAGTCACATGCTTCTGAGGGAAAATCTGACTCTCAGCCACCTTTAATAGAGTCATTTTCTCCCCTCCCAGATCCAACACCTCTGGCTCCCTCACGGGATTCTTCACTCGCAGATTTATCTTGAGAAAGTGGAGGGCAACTCGATCAATCGATCCCTGAAGCAATTCAGACATCTATTTCACATGAAAAGATAGGTTTGATTGAGGATCGGGACTCGCGAATTCCCATTGCACCACCGCTGACCTCTCTTGAAGAGGCTAGGGTGATTTCAAATGCAGGTACAGAAGATCAGCATCAGGAAGACTCCTCACGAGCAATAATATTGAGAGATACACAAGCACGTGAGTTGAGTGAATCAAACAGGAGAGATATTCAGGTGAGCGCACACACAGACACAAACACTGAAAATCTGTTAGCTCAAATTGCTGAACTGAAAGAACAACTTGCAAAAAGTCAGGTTGAGGCTCAATCATTCAAAACACAAGTGGTTGAACGGTCTTCTTCTTCCACCTCTGTCAATAATCAGCTGGCTCTCATCAGGACCGAGATATCAGATTTGAAGACCTCTGTTGTACCAAAGCTTAACTCAATCCAGGCATCTCCAATGTTATCAGCTGAAGATATTTCAAACTTCTGCTCTCTCCATACAAGAATGACTTCTCTTGAAGACTTGGTTGAAATGAATCATTCACTGGACTCCTCCAGATTTCTAAAGATAGAAACGGGCATGGAACATCTCAATGAAGGGATGAAGCACTTATATTTCATGATTAAAAATTCTCACTGCCCTAATGAAGAACAAAGGACTTTCTTTGAAGGGCCGTGTGGTGGAGGCTCAGGCTCTGGAGGTGATGGAGGTCATGGAGGATCTAGAGGAAAGTCTGTAGAGTATTCCTCAACTAAGGGGGAGAAGAAAGGGAGAAGTGAAGAGGGAAAAGAAAAAGATTCGTCTGCTGGAGGCACAGGGAAGGCTGATGATGTCTACTATAGTGGAGAACAAGATGACTTTGATATTTTTGACATTCCCACTGAACCAGTCTTGGAAGATAAAGATGGTTTCTTTGAAGATGAGGAGGAAAGTGATTTTGGAGAATGGGAAGAGGAAGCTCAAGTGGATCCTGTTTTTGAGAAAGAGTTTCAGCAGCAGCAATCAGAGTTGAAAAGAAAAGAAGCTGAACTCAAAAAGGTATCCCAGATCATTGATATGAGGAAAAACATTGAACGAACAGAAACTCTTGAAAAGCAACGTCTTCATGACATTAAAGCTAAAGAAAGGAGAAGAGATGTCAGACTGAAGATTGGTGAAAAATGGGATGAAGCTAGGAGAGTACTTGATATGCCTCAGCTGAGCACAAACAATGATAGGCAGTTTCTACATCTTCTGGACAAGCTGGAGATCTCTAATCCAAACAATGACGTGTACATGAATGCTATAAAGACTGAAGTCTCAAGGATCACAGTTGCCTTTGACAGATCTCTAAATAAAATGAGCATATTTGTATATTGTCAGAGCGAAGGATCTTTCAAGGTATCACTTCATCTATTTGAGAATCGTTCTTTATCAGAGATTTGGGTTCTTCTAAAAAAAGTCAAAAGAAGCTCAGAATTGAATGAAGTTCTTCGAGAAAGGCTCAAAGAGTTTGCCAGCAGGGCTAGTCCTCAAGTGGTCAACAATCCTCATCAGGTAAGATTCTTTAAGTCTGACTGTCTTCAAATCTGCCAGTTCGATTCACAATCTCTTAAAGACTACTCAGCTAAGCATCTTGTCTGGATGGAATATCACTTAAGAACTGCTGGATATTCATCCATGTTGAAAACTCAAGCAGCTGATCTGATTCAAGCTTATTGTGAAAAGAATATTAAAAAATATAATCAGTTCAAGAATAAGCTAAAGTCAGTTGGAGTTCAACCAGTCAGACCAGCCAGCTTCACTTCTGAAAAGGATCGTGTCTTTGACAAGGAGTTGCTTCAAGATTTGGAAGAAGGTGAATTCGGAAGGGAAGACAACTGAATTCAATTAGCTCAAAACTTAATGTAATTTGCTTAGAGCTTTATGAATCAAGATAGTCTAATGTAGTTATATGTTCAGTCTAGAGGAACATCTATCTTGTATTCACTTGTAAATTTCTTTTGGAATCTGGAAAATGTTAAATATAATCCAGAACTTTTCTGCTATTTACTTTGCATTACTGTTTATATCTTTTTCTTATTTGTTAGTTGAGTTATCCTCTAGGTATTTGTTGTTATTGTCTAACAAACAAATAGGGGGAGATTGAAAGGCATATGTCATAGCCTATTTGTTTATTCGAGGATTTAACTCAACTCAAATAAGGATGTAACAAGTAAATAGTGGTTCTATCGTCAGAGAGATCTCTCAAAGTAACATATGTCAAAGGATTAAGTAACATTGTTCGTCTATAGAATTGAGGACTTAATTCACTGGAAGAAGCTCAAGAAATTGATCAAGCCTCAGTGATATAAATCAAGATTGTGGATTTAATCAAGTGACAGAGATCTCGTCAGGGTATCAATTGATTACAGGGATTTAATCTGAAGAAAATCAAGACATGAAGAAACATCACAGAAGTTAGTCATTCATGAACCAGACAGTACATCGAGTGTCAACATTGAAGTGGTGAAATGGATTCAGTGATTTTCAGAAGATTGTCAGAAGAGTGGTTGCTGTTCAAGAATAGTATTAATTCTCTATTAATTAATTAAGTCATATAATTTAATTAAGAAAATAAATTATATATGCAAAGATTAATTTATTGATTAATTGGATTAATTGATTAATTAATTCTGAATTAATATTATGGTTTTTCAGAAATAATTTTGAATTTAAAATCAAAATTAATTCAGCAAAGACAATCTTTTGTATTAGTATGACAATCGGTATGACAATCAATAGTCATACCGAAAGTCATGCCAGTTCATTTAGATTGTCTTGCCGAAAGTCATGCCAGTTCAATAGACTGTCCTACCGAAAGTTCTACCAGTTAAAAAGGATTATCTTGCTGAGCTATCAGGATTGTCTTGCCAGTTAAATCAAGGATTGATTTAATATAAAAGCAGCAGCTGATTTTCTAAAGACAGAGCATTGAATATCAAATTAACAGAATAACACAGAACCAAGAAAACAACAGAGAACTTATTGCAATTTCACAGATCATTTATTTCTAGTATTCATTGTTAAATCTAATCCACTAGAAATCCTTTTCTTGTTCTTGTGTAACTATCTAGCGGATCAAAATCCCTAGAACATAATCTCAAATTGCATTTAGCATTTGATCCTTTTTATTACAAAAATAGAAAAAGTTTATGTTGAATTTATTCTAGATTTGGAATAATTTATTTGAGATTAATCCCTTGTAAATGATACCGTTGTTGTAACACCTTTCAAGTTTAATAATAGATTTATTTAACTTGAATTTTGTTTATCTTTTTTATTCCGCATTTTATTCGATTAAACGGTATTGTTTGTATTCAACCCCCCTTCTACAAACATATTGATACCTAACACTGCTTATCAGAATTATGCTATTATCAGAGTATTTCTCCAGTAATCAGAGAATGTGAAAAGTCACCAAGAAAATTTTATTTTGCTTTTCTAATGCATATTACTTAATAACAACAATACACTTGGGTCTTCCCTTCCACATATATTTTTCTCTAGATCTCAAAGGAGTACCTGATATTTATTTCTTTTCTTTTTCTTTTGATAAGTGAGGCTTATCAGCACTTAGTACATCCATCAGATTTACCAACATCGGAACTTAACAGATAAGAAGCACTATTCTAGTTTGTGACTTAGTAATAAGATACACAAAGTAAACCTAACCAAGCTCAATATCAGAATTTGCTTGTGTTAAAAGATTTCCACATAAACAATTACTTCAAAAATGGGATCTTTAGTATATTAGAGACTACTAGGTCAGCATCTAGCATAATCATCCTCATTGGATTGAATAGTCACAGAAACATTCATATCACTGTCAGAGTTTAGAAATTCATATCAGATAACAATCAGCACTTAAGTAAATTTCAATTTAAGCACATATTACATAAAGATAGTAATATATGTAAATACCAATCATAAAGTCTGATGTATCAGAACATAAACTAAGCAGATTTAGAGAAAGAACGTGAAACCATTCTAAGTTCATTTACCAATCTTGTAAAAGGAGCTTCACATAGTGGTTTTGTGAAGATATCTGCTAGTTGTTGATCTGTTAGAATAAAATGCAATTCCACTGTACCTTTCATCACATGTTCCCTTATGAAGTGGTACCTAATACTGATGTGCTTTGTCATAGAGTGCTGAACTGGATTACCTGTCATAGCAATAGCACTTTGATTATCACAGTAAATAGGGATTTTAGAAAATTCTAACCCATAATCCAGTAACTGATTCTTCATCCAAAGAATCTGTGAACAACAGCTTCCTGCAACAATGTACTCTGCCTCTGCAGTTGATGTGGAAATTGACTTTTATTTCTTGCTAAACCAAGAAACTAATCTGCCTCCAAGAAATTGGCAGCTTCCACTTGTGCTTTTCCTGTCAATTTTGCACCCTGCAAAATCTGCATCTGAGTAACCTATTAGCTTAAAGTCTGATTCCCTAGGATACCACAATCCTAGATCAGCTGTACCCTTAAGGTACTTGAAAATTCTTTTCACAATTGTTAAGTGAGGTAGCATACATGATATTAGGTCTACTTGCAGTTAGATAGAGTAATGAGCCAATCATACCTCTGTAATCAGTAATATCTACTGATGTACCAGTATCCTTATCCAATTTTGTTGCAGTGGCCATAGGAGTGGATGCACTGGAACAGTCTTGCATTCCAAATTTCTTCAACAAGTTTCTGGTGTACTTAGATTGACAAATAAAAGTTCCTTCTTCATTCTGCTTGACTTGAAGGCCCATAAAATAGCTAAGTTCTCCCATCATACTCATTTGATATCTTGACTGCATTAGCTTGGCAAACCTTTTACAAAGTCTGTCATTTGTAGATCCAAAAATGATATTGTTAGATATATTTGATAATGTCATGGCTAATATGTTTTATGTTTAGCTTTCAGATCTTACTTGAACATGATAAATCAGTACTTAACTGTTGATCAGTACTTATACTGGAAGTCAGGACTTAAGGATATCAGTACTTATGTTATCAGGAGATAATCATCAGAAGATAGATATCATTACTTAAGTGCTGAAGGACGATCAGATAAGGACACTAGCTGATTAAAGGAAAGAAGATCAAGATAAACATAAGAAGAGATATGCATGAAGAAGGAATTCTGTAAAGAATGGAATACTTGGAAGAAAAGATATCTGATTGATATATTTTAGGAAGCAGAATTATATTCCATATCAATTAGCGATTATCTTGTAACTGTGTAGTATATAAACACAGACATAGGGTTTACACTATAAGTGTTATCATTATTAGAGAAGATTATTCATTGTAACCCTAGCAGCTCTCGTGATATTTGTTCATCACTGAGAGGTAACAGTTCCATACTGTAACAGAGTTTATTGTTTCAATAAAGTTTGTTTTCTGTTACTTAAGTTCTTAAAGTTCGATTTGAGTGTACTATACACTGTATTCACCCCCTCTACAGTGTGTGTGTGACCTAAAAATTGGTATCAGAGCCTATCTGTTAACATACATACAGTTAAAGATCCAAACACAATCATGTCGGACACAGAAACTCCAACTAAGCCTACCAAAACTGAGGAACCACCAAAGACACAAATTCAGAGTCGGTATGAGACCATCAGAGTTCCCATACTGAGACCACATGAATATCCCATATGGAAGGTAAGGATGACCATGTTCCTGGAAGCAACAGATCCAGAATACCTTGATATAATCAAGGAAGGCCCTCACAAACCAACCAAGCTCGCTGTTGCAGTTGCGGGTGAAGCAGCGAAGACCGTACCAAAGGAGAAGAGTGATTATACTGCTGAAGACATAGCATCAATTGCTAAGGATGCTAAGGTACGACACTTACTGAATAGTGCCATTGATAATGTAATGTCAAACAGGGTAATCAACTGCAAGACTGCTAAGGAGATATGGGATGCTCTGGAAACAAGGTGTCAGGGAACTGACACAATTAAGAAGAACAGGAAGACAATACTCACTCAAGAGTATGAACACTTTGACTCAAAGACTAATGAGTCATTGAATGATTTATATGATAGATTTGTCAAACTTTTGAATGATTTGTCATTGGTTGATAAAGAGTATTATCTTGAAGATTCAAACCTTAAGTTCCTGTTAGCTCTTCCTGAATGCTGGGATTTGAAGGCAACGACAATAAGAGACAACTACAATCTTGATGAAACAACTCTTGACAAAATCTATGGAATGCTCAAGACTCATGAGCTGGAGATGGAACAAAGAAGCAAGAGGAAAGGAGGAAAGTCAAGGACAGTTGCTCTTAAGGCTGAAGAAGAATTCCCCAAAGCAGCTTCCTCAAAGAAAGACAAGGGTAAAGCTCTTTTCATAAAGTCTGATACTGAGTCATCAAGTTCTGAGAGTGATGATGACTCAGATTCTGAAAGCTTGCCTGAGACTGATGCTGATGAGGAGATGATGAAGCTGTGTGCTCTTATGGTGAAAGGAATCACAAAGATTGCATACAGGAAGTTCAGGAAGGGAAAGAAGTTTTCCAGGAAAGGCATAAGTTCTGATAAGAAGAATTTCAGAAGATCTGAAGGCAGAGGAGGAAAGTCTGACAGAGGAGATTACACCAATGTTAAATGCTATAACTGTGGTGAGAAAGGCCACATATCTCCTGATTGCAAGAAGGTAAAGGGTGACAAAGGCAAGGCTCTTGTCACAAAGCAGAAAAGCTGGACAGACACCTCAGACTCTGAAAGTGAGGAAAACTATGCATTGATGGCAAATGCTGATAAAGAAAGTGCTGAGAGCAGTTCTGAAGCTGCTGAAACAAAGGTACCTCAGACTACATATGTTTTTCATACTGATGATATTAATGAGTTGATAAGATATCTTAAAACCATATTTGTTAGTTATAGAGATCAAACTTTAACATGTGAAAGATTAACTTCTGAAAATCTTGCATTTAAGAAAAGAAATAATTTCTTAGAAAAAAGAGTTAGTCATGTTCCATCAAACTCAGAAGGATAGAGATGATGCTTTTTATGTTAGGAATGAAGTGCTAAAAATAAATGAATCTCTAAAAACTGAGTTAGAAAAGGAAAGAGAGATTATCAGGACTTGGACTAACTCTGGCAAAACAACTCAAAATTTGCTAAGTAGTGGAAACTGGAAAGAGGGCTTAGGTTATGGAGAAGATAAGAATGATAAAGGAACTGAAGAAATTAAGTCTGTTGATAAGCAAAAGCCAAAGTTAAAACTTGTTAAGTTTGTAACTGTAAAGTCTGAAAATGAAAAATCAGAAGTTACAAAGAAATTAACTTCTGACAAACTAAAACAGAAAAAGACAGCTGAAGTGAACATAGGCTTAATGACAAAGAAGCAGCTTAAGCATAAGCTGAAAGATGTTAAGAATACAAACAAGGTAAAATCACCTAGGAAAAATAGGAATGGAAAGGAAGTGTGAATAAAAGCAATAATTATAAACCTGTTCCTGATGCTTCTAGGAAAACATGTCATAACTGTGGAAGTTCTAACCATCTGGCTTCTTTTTGCAGGAAGAATAAGAATATTAACTCCTTATCTTCAAAGTCAGGAGTTAAGAGTCAGGAGTCAGGAGTTATGGCATTCTATTTATACTTGTAAGGAATATCATAGCTTGTACTATGATTATTATCAAATAAAACCTTCTTTGAAGAAAGTTTCCATTGTTCCTTCTAGTGTAAATTCTGATTCAAAGTCTGATAGTGTAAGTTCTGATAAGAAAAATGTTAACATAAACTCTGATGCTAAATCCGCTGCAAATGTTAACAAACTTAATAAGGCCAAAGTATCCAAGCAAGTCTGGGTCCTTAAAACTAATAATTAGTGGTCTTTGTGATTGCAGGGCAACAGGAAAAATATTCTAGTTCTGGACAGTGGATGTTCAGGACATATGACTGGAAATAAGGCCCTACTATTAGACTTTGTGGAGAAAGCTGGCCTAAGTATTTCTTATGGAGATGGCAACATTGGAAAGACATTGGGATATGGCAATATCAATCTTGGAAATGTCATAATTAAACAAGTAGCTCTGGTCTCAGGACTTAAACACAACCTACTGAGTATAAGTCAAATCTGTGACAGAGGTTATCATGTTGATTTCTTTGAAGAACACTGTGAAATTGTGAGTAAATCTAAAGGCAAAGTTGTTCTGAAAGGATATAGGCGTGGTAACATTTATGAAGCTAAGCTTTCAACAAGTACTGATGGTTCTGCAATCTGTCTGATGAGTAGAGCATCAATTAAAGAAAGCTGGAATTGGCATAAGAAACTCTCTCATTTAAATTTCAACAATATAAATGAACTGGTCAAGAAAGATCTTGTGAGAGGATTGCCAAACACAGTATTTGCTCCTGATGGTCTTTGCGATTCATGTCAGAAAGCCAAACGAAGAAAATCTTCATTCAAGAGCAAGACTGAATCATCAATTCTTGAGCCTTATCATCTACTACATGTTGATCTATTTGGTCCAGTAAATGTCATGTCTATTGCAAAGAAGAAGTATGCGTTGGTCATAGTGGATGAGTTCACCAGATACACATGGGTGTATTTCTTGCATATAAAAAGTGAAACTGCATCAAACTTGATTGATCATGTCAAACATCTGGATAAAATGGTCAAAGATTCTGTGAAAGTTTAAAGGAGTGATAATGGCACTGAGTTCAAGAATTTGATAATGGAAGAGTTCTGCAAAAGCCATGGAATAAAGCAGGAATTTTCTGCTCCTGGAACTCCACAGCAAAATGGAGTTGTTGAAAGGAAGAATAGAACTCTCATTGAAGCTGCACGTACAATGCTTGAAGAAGCAAAGCTTCCAACCTATTTCTGGGCTGAAGCTGTGCAGACTGCTTGTTTTACTCAAAATGCAACACTCATTAACAAGCATGGAAAAACACCATATGAGATGGTGAAGAAAAAGAAGCCAAATCTGAAATACCTTCATGTATTTGGATGCAAGTGTTTTGTTCTCAAGACTCATACTGAACAGCTATCAAAGTTTGATCTAAAAGCTGATGAAGGAATCTTTGTTGGATATCCACTTTCCACAAAAGCCTTCAGAGTCTATAATTTGAGAACAAAAGTAGTCATGGAATCTATAAATGTCTCTTTTGATGACAAGAAGATTACTGGTCTTGAAGATTTCATTGACCATGATCAGCTGAGATTTGAAAATGAAGACTCAAATTCTGATACTGAAAATCCTGAAAGTCTAAGTCCTGATACTGTAAACTCTGATGGAATAAACTCTGATGTTATTGAAACTGTGGTGGCTACGCCAAGGGAAGATGCACCAATGCAGGGGGAGCATACTCAAGATCCTACCACAGCTCAAGAAACATCAGAACATACATCTGGCTCTTCAAATTCTGATTCGTCAAGTTCTGATAAGCCAAGTTCTGATAGTGCTGAAAATTTAAATACTGAAGACTCCAACTCAGAGAGCATAGTTTCAGGGGAGCATCAGAAAATGAAAATGAAGATAGTATGGACCATGGGGGAGCATCCAGTTCTATAGAAAACCTTCCATCTGCAAGGAAGTGGACAAAATCACACACACCTGATTTGATAATTGGAAATCCTGATGCAGGTGTCAGAACTAGAACAGATACTTCAAATGAATGTCTTTACAATTCTTTTCTCTCTCAGACTGAGCCAAAGAAAGTGGAAGAAGCTTTTCAAGATGCTGATTGGGTGCAAGCAATGCAGGAAGAGTTGAATGAATTTGAAAGAAACAAAGTCTGGACCCTAGTGCCAAGACCAAAGAATAGATCTGTTGTTGGTACAAAGTGGGTATTCAGAAACAAAACTGACAGTGATGGCATAATTACAAGGAATAAGGCAAGGCTGGTTGCAAAAGGATATTGTCAACATGAGGGAATTGATTATGATGAAACATTTGCACCAGCTGCTAGGTTAGAAGCCATAAGGATATTCTTGGCTTATGCTGCTCACAAAAAGTTTACTGTCTTTCAAATGGATGTGAAAAGTGCTTTTCTCAATGGAGAATTGGAGGAGGAGGTATATGTTGAACAACCTCCAGGTTTTATAGATACCAAACATCCAGATTATGTCTACAGGCTTGATAAAGCACTTTATGGACTTAAGCAAACTCCTAGAGCATGGTATGAGACTTTAGCTCAGTTTCTTCTGGAAAGTGGATTCAACAGAGGGACAATAGACAAAACACTGTTCTACCTCAACCATGGAAAGGACTTACTTCTGGTCCAAATTTATGTTGATGATATCATTTTTGGATCTACAAATGACAAACTTTGCAAGAAGTTTGCCAAACTAATGCAGTCAAGATATCAGATGAGTATGATGGGGGAACTTAGCTATTTTCTGGGCCTTCAAGTCAAGCAGAATGAGGAAGGCACTTTTATTTGTCAAACCAAGTACACCAGAAACTTGCTGAAGAAATTTGGAATGCAAGATTGTTCAAGTACATCCACTCCAATGGCCACTGCAACAAAACTGGATAAGGATACCGGTAAATCAGTAGATATTACTGACTATAGAGGTATGATTGGCTCTCTACTCTATCTAACTGCTAGTAGACCCGATATCATGTATGCTACCTATCTTTGTGCAAGATTTCAAGCAGATCCAAGAGAACCTCACTTAACAGCTGTAAAAAGAATCTTTAAGTATCTTAAAGGAACAGCTGCTCTGGGATTATGGTATCCTAGAGAATCAGATTTTAAACTAATAGGTTACTCAGATGCAGATTTTGCAGGTTGCAAAATTGACAGGAAAAGCACAAGTGGAAGCTGTCAATTTCTTGGAGGCAGATTAGTTTCTTGGTACAGCAAGAAACAAAAGTCAATTTCCACATCAATTGTAGAAGCAGAGTATATTGCTGCAGGAAGCTGTTGTGCACAGATTCTTTGGATGAAGAATCAGTTACTGGATTATGGGTTAACATATTTCAAAATCCCTATTTACTGTGATAATCAAAGTGCTATTGCTATGACAGGTAATCCAGTTCAACACTCTATGACAAAGCACATCAGCATCAGGTACCACTTCATCAGGGAACATGTGGATGAAGGTACAGTGGAATTGCATTTTGTTCCCACAGATCAATAACTAGCAGATATCTTCACAAAACCACTGTGTGAAGCTACTTTTACAAGATTGGTAAATGAACTTGGAATGGTTTCAGGTTCTTTCTCTAAATCTGCTTAGTCTTGTTCTATGTTATCAGACTTTATGCTCAGTATTTACAGAATTAATCTCATTGTGTATTCTGTGCTTAATTGATAATTGTCTTTAAGTACTGACTGTTGTCTGATATAGGGCTGAGCAAAACCGAACCGAAACCGAAAAACCGAACCGAACCGTGCTAATTCGGTTCGGTTCGGTCCTAAATTTTTCAGAAATTCGGTCTATTCGGTCCGGACCGAATAGACCGAATTAAAATTCGGTTTGGTTCGGTTTTTTTCACAAATATTTCGATCCGGACCGAATAGACAAAATAGACCAAATCATAAATACTATAATTTTGTATTATATATATTTTACATATATCTTAAAAATTATAATCAAAATTTTTAATTTGTAATTATATTTATGAAATATTAGAACTCTACATATCACATTACTTTAATTATATTTTAAAATTTATAACTTGTGATTTAATTTATAATGCAATTTTATTTTTGAAAAAAAATTCGGTCTATTCGGTCCAAAACCGGACCGAACCGAATTATTTCGGTTCGGTTCGGTCCGGTCCATAATATAACTTCGGTCCGGTTCAGTCCAAGAAAAAATGACTATTCGGTTTTTCGGTCTATTCAGTTCGGTCCGGTTTTGGACCGAACCGACCGAATGCTCAGCCCTAGTCTGATATATGTTTCTAAACTCTGATAAGTGATATGTCTGTTCAAGTACCTATTCAATCCTATGAGGATAACTGTGCTAGATACTGATCTAATAGTCTTCAATAAACAAATGATTCCATGTAAGAAGTAATTATTTCAGTGGAAATCTTATGACACTAGCAAATTCTGATAATTGAGCTTAGTTAAGTTTACTTTGTATATCTTATTACTAAGTCACAAATTAGAATAATGCTACTCATCTGTTAAGTTCTGATACTAGTAAAACTGCTGAATGTACTAAGTGCTGATAAACCTCACTTATCAAAAGAAAAAGCAAAAAGATCAAAGAATAACATCAGGTACACCTTTGAGATCTAGAGTAAAAATGTGGAAGGGACGACCCAAGTGCATTGCTGGTATTAAGTAAATATGCATTAGAAAAGCAAAATATTTTCTTGGTGATTTTTCACACTCTATGATTACTGGAGAAATACTCTGATAATAGCATAAATTCTGATAAACAGTCGTGACTCACTTACACTAAGAAGCCACTATAAAATAGAATTTCAAAAGATGCATAAAATTAGCACAAAACAGTTGAGGTGGACTCAAGCATGAACTCATTCATCAGTAGGTTTCAGGACAATGACAGCTCTTTAGCAAAATTTTAGTTATGCCTTATTTCTAAGATGTACTGAAGTGACTCAGACTTTACTCTTTGTCTGTTATTTAGCTTAATGCACACACTAATCACTCCATATGAATGATGAAAATTACTGTGGTGGTCTATGTTATTTTAGATAAACAGTCACTGTGTCACTTTGCACAATTTCTGAGGACAAGTTCTAGTTACACGTTCTAATGATTAAGTTCTGAAGTCTATAACTCAGAACTTGTATGAGGATTTACTAAGATGGGCATTCCTTTTTCGAGTTAAGAAATTATGTTCTGATGACTGTTAAGTTCTGATATTACAGTCTAATATTTTACTTGACTTATCTGTGAATAAAATTTGATAACAGTCTCAGTTAATAATTGAATATGTTGAAGTGGAAGATTAATAGTCACTATGGTTAGGGTTAATGGTATTTGTACCTGAACAGTCCAATGTTACTTGTTTCTTGTGCGCTTTAAACCATGTTTCCTCTTTCCAATGAATGTTATTCTTTTTCAAAGTCTAGGGAGACGAGGTAGAATTAATTATACCTGTCAGCATTCAATTTCTTTGCGTCTCCTGGCATTCTCTTGCCTATATAAGCAGCCACTTCACATCAGTCTTTCCATCAAATTCTTCTCACACACTTATCTTCATACTTCTTCTTTCAAAAACACAATGGTCAGATACAACATGTTTTTGAACTACCAAAACTTCAATATGGAGCTAAGTTGTGCCGATTGGCAGCAGGAATGGCATGTCACAGCCATTTCTGAGGAGATATGGGACTCTGTCCCACAGGAGGTACTGACACACCTCCTGTTCTTCTATATGGACTACCATCGCCATCTAGAGCGATTGGAGGAGGAAAGGCTGGCAGCTCTCCGCCAGCAAGAGCGAATCATCAGACTCGCCATTCTGTTTGTCGAGAGTAGGAAGAAGAAGAAATGATGTAATCTTGTCTTCTTCCTGTTTTTCTTTATCATCAGCTTTGTCAGGCTTCTTAGCTAGGACTAAGGCTGTTGATGTTCGGTTTAGAAGCTTAGGGAAAATCTTGTATAAGTATTGATGTAATTTCCATTTCATAAATGTATTGTCTTGATATATTAATGAAAGTTGTTTTTACTTCAAGATTTTGTCTCTGAGTTATTTTATACAACAGCAAATAATCCTTCCACAACACCTGTTACTGATGCTGTTCAAACTCCAGAGTTATCAACAACACCTTCTCTGCATCAAGATGTTGATGATCAGACTTTAGGTGAGCATCATGATATGGCTGTTGATCAGAACTTAGTATCAGATCAGCAATTAGAGGATGCTGAAGCCTCCATTGCTACTCACACTGTTGTCTTATCAGAAGATACTGATTCTTTAAGTTTTGATGCTGCAAATGCTGGAGATACTGCATTGAGTACTAAACATCTACAAGGTCTTCATTCAACTACTCATGCAGAGCTACACAAGATTTAGGAGAACTTTATCAAACAGGAACAAGTTTGGAAAATTGATAAGAAAAAGTTCTTTCAACCTACCATTGACAGGATTGCTTATATTGAGAAAACTCAAGAGAAACAACAAGCTCAGATTGATGAAATTATGACAATCCTCAGTGGAATTACTTATCTCTCTTTTACTACCTGCTGATGCCAAAAAGGGGGAGAAGGTAATTAAGTCCAAATGCAAAACTAACAAGACACTGCAAGGAAAGGATGATGGAAATGATGATCAAGGATACTCTGGAATGGGTAGCGGTCATAGTCAAGGTAGAAGGTTTACATCAAGACAAGCTAGTCACATGACAAGTTCTGATACTGGGAAAAGAATAAGTCCTGCTGCTGGTAAAAGGATAAGTTCTGATGAATTTCTAGATCTTGATGAGGAAATGTCAAGACAGTTATTTCTTCAAGAAAATCCAGGAATGGACTTGGAAAGTTTAAAGGAAGAAGAAGCCAGACTTAAATCAGAGAAAGTCACATCTAAATCTGAAGCTTCTGGTAAAAAATCACTTCCAAAACTCAAAGGCATTGTGATCAAAGAAAGGACACATACTGAAGCAACATTGGCTAGATCACAACCACAGATAGATCCAAGATCCAAGGGTAAAGAAAAGGTTGGTGAACCTATCAAGGTTTATGTACCTCCTGAGGAAGAAGAAATTACTGATGAAAAGGATGATCTTGCTCTGACTTCAAGAAAAGTTCTTAAAACAACCTCTGACATGGCTCAAGTTGTTCAGAGTCAAGAAATTGTAAGTTCTGATATTCAGAAGAAGCAAGTAACCTTTGACATAGCTCAAGTTAACTTAATATCAGAAAATAGATCAAAGACACTCCTACCAGGATTCACTAAAGCAAAACAGACTCAATCTTTGAAGACTACTGCAAGTGGTTTTGAAGCAAGAGTAGTTACTGGAAAGGAAGCTAGAGATAAAACTGGATTGGGAAGTGCTGATGAAAGAAGAGTACACAACACTACCAATGATCCAACTTCCTTGAGTGAACCAGGTATTGGAGAAACTCCTGAGAGATTGAATCAACTGGAATCTGTACAGATGGTTTACCATACCTACTTGAAAGAATACATCATGTTGTATTTCATGACAGATGGTAGGGTTTATCATATAAGACAAAATGCCATTCCATTGAAGTATTTTGAAGAATTGGAGCATGTACTTTTCTTACTTCAAGTGGATGGCAGAATAACATGGACTGCTGCAAACTACTTAAAAGAACAGATTCAGAGACAGAAAAGGCTTTATTCTGTTAAGTCTGACAGCATATATGTTCCAAAGTACAGAGATCACAATGGTGATATTGTTGATATGAAGCCTAATACTGCACAGATCAGAACATATCTTGGTATTAAGGGACTTGAATTCAATCTAGAGTCTGACAAAGCTTATGTCATAAGACTAGATCAGGAGTTGAGAAAAGCAAAAATCAATGATCTCAGAGCTGCAATCTTTCAAACTGGTGAAGATACTGCAGAGCTTAAAGATGTCAAAAGGAGAATGATTGATGAACTCAGATATGCTGAGAAATGTTTGTTGAAGAACTATCTCAGAACAAATCCTGACATCAGAGAGATCAGAAAATGATGAAGCCAAGCCGAAGATCTACAACTGCTTAAATTCTGATATTTATACAGACTGAAGTTGTTATCAGAAGTTGAAATTGGTAAAAGCTTTAAGGACTGTAAGTTGTAGTTATCTAGTCTAATTCTCATGTATTTGTACTTAATGTTTTTGACATCATCAAATATCTGTTAAACTTGTATATTATGTTAATTTACAAGTTGGGGGAGATTGTTAGATATATTTGATAATGTCATGGCTAATATGTTTTATGTTTAGCTTTCAGATCTTACTTGAACAGGATAAATCAGTACTTAACTGTTGATCAGTACTTATACTGGAAGTCAGTACTTAAGGATATCAGTACTTATGTTATCAGGAGATAATCATCAGAAGATAGATATCAGAACTTAAGTGTTGAAGGACGATCAGATAAGGACAGTAGCTGATTAAAGGAAAGAAGATCAAGATAAACATAAGAAGAGATATGCATGAAGAAGGAATTCTGTAAAAAATGGAATACTTGGAAGAAAAGATATCTGATTGATATATTTTAGGAAGTAGAATTATATTCCATATCAATTAGCGATTATCTTGTAACTGTGTAGTATATAAACACAGACATAGGGTTTACACTATAAGTGTTATCATTATTAGAGAAGATTATTCATTGTAACCCTAGCAGCTCTCGTGATATTTGTTCATCACTGAGAGGTATCAGTTCCATACTGTAACAGAGTTTATTGTTTCAATAAAGTTTGTTTTCTGTTACTTAAGTTCTTAAAATTCGATTTGAGTGTACTATACACTGTATTCACCCCCTCTACAGTGTGTGTGTGACCTAACAGATATCATCAACATATATCTGCACCAAAAGTAAGTCATTTCCATGGTTGAGATAGAATAAAGTTTTGTCAATAAAGTGCTTTATTAAGTCTATATACATGATTAGGAAATTTTGAATCTACAAAACCTGGAGGTTGTTCAACATATACTTCTTCTTCCAATTCTCCATTAAGAAAAGCACTTTTTATATCCATTTGAAAGACTGTAAACTTTTTGTGAGCAGCATAAGCCAAAAATATCCTTATGGCTTCCAGTCTAGCAACTGGTGCAAATGTTTCATCATAATCAATTCCCTCCTGTTGAGAATATCCTTTTGCAACCAGTCTTGCTTTATTCCTCTTAATTATGCCATTACTATCAGTTTTGTTTCTGAACACCCATTTTATACCAACAACTGATCTGTTCTTTGGTCTTGGCACTAGGGTCCATAATTTATTTCTTTCAAATTCATTTAACTCTTCCTGCATTGCTTGCACCCAATCAGCATCTTGAAGAGCTTCTTCCACTTTCTTTGGTTCAGCCTGAGAAAGAAAAGAATGATAGAGACATTCATTTGATGTTGTTGTTCTAGTTCTAATACCTGCTTCAGGATCTCCAATAATCAAGTCAGGTGTATGTGCTTTAGTCCACTTCCTTGCAGATGGAAGGTTATCTCTAGAACTGGATGCTCCCCATGATCCATGCTGTCTCCATCAACATTTTCTGATACTCCCCCTGAAATTATACTCTGTGAGTTGGATCCTTCAGAATTTAAGTTTCCAGAATTATCAGAACTAGGCCCATCAGAACTTGATGAATCAGAATTTGAGTTTCCAGAAATTATCAGAACTTGGCCCATCAGAACTTGATGAATCAGAACTTGAAGAGCCTGTTCTAGGTTCTGATGCTTCTTGAGATGTGGTTGGATCTTCAATATGCTCCCCCTGCACAGGTGCATTTTCCTTTGGCGTAGTCACCACAGTTTCAATAACATCAGAGTTTAACCCATCAGAGTTTGCAGTATCAGGATTTAGACTATCAGAATTTACAGAATCAGAATTTAAAACTTCATTCTCAAATCTCAGCTGATCATGATCATTGAAATCTTCAAGTCCAGTAATTTTCTTATCATCAAACGAGACATTGATAGATTCCATGACAACCCTTGTTCTTAAATTGTAGACTCTGAAGGCTTTTGTGGAAATTGGATATCCAACAAAAATTCCTTCATCAGGTTTTAGATCAAATTTGGATAGTTGTTAAGGATGAGTCTTAAGAACAAAACACTTGCATCCAAATACATGAAAGTACTTCATATTTGGCTTCTTTTTTTTCACCATCTCATTTGGTGTCTTTCCATGCTTGTTGATAAGTGTTGCATTCTGAGTAAAACAAGCAGTCTGCACAGCTTCAGCCCAAAAGTAGGTTGGTAACTTTGCTTCATCAAGCATAGTTCGTGCAGCTTCAATAAGAGTTCTATTCTTTCTTTCAACAACTCCATTTTGCTGTGGAGTTCCAGGAGCAGAGAATTCCTGCTTTATTTCATGGTCTTTGCAGAACTCTTCCATAATCATATTCTTGAACTCAGTGCCATTATCATTTTTTATGATTTTCACAGAGTCTTTGACCAACTTATCCAGTTGTTTGACATGATCAATCAAGATAAATGCAGTTTCACTTTTTGTGTGCAAGAAATACACCCATATGTATCTGGTAAACTCATCTATTATGACCATAGCATATTTCT
The DNA here is from genome assembly GCF_009905375.1 of Apium graveolens. NCBI lineage: Eukaryota > Viridiplantae > Streptophyta > Magnoliopsida > Apiales > Apiaceae > Apium > Apium graveolens. Next base: position 25,713,794 of record NC_133652.1, read on the forward strand.
TCTTTATAATAGACATGACATTCACTGGACCAAATATATCAACATGTAGTAGGTGATAAGGCTCGAGAATTGAAGATTCAGTCTTGCTCTTGAATGAAGATTTTCTTTGTTTTGCCTTTTGACATGAATCACAAAGGCCATCAGGAGCAAATACTGATTTTGGCAGTCCTCTCACAAGATCTTTCTTGACTAGTTCATTTATATTGTTAAAATTTAAATGAGAGAGTTTCTTGTGCCAATCCCTGCTTTCTTCAATTGATGCTCTACTTAACAGACAGATTGCAGAACCATCAGAACTTGTTGAATGCTTGGCTTCATAAATGTTACCATGCATGTATCCCTTTAGAACAACTTTTCCTGTAGATTTGCTTACAACTTCACAGTGTTCTTCAAAGAAATCCACATGATAACCTCTGTCACAGATTTGACTAACACTCAGCAGATTGTGTTTAAGTCCTGAGACTAGAGCTACTTTTTCAATGATGACATTCCCAAGATTGATATTTCCATATCCCAGAGTTTCTCCCATGTTGCCATCTCCATAAGAAACTCCTGGGCCAGCTTTCTCCACAAATTCTGATAGCAGGGCTTTATTTCCAGTCATATGTCCTGAACATCCACTGTCCAGAACTAAGATGTTTTTCCTATTGCCCTGCAATCACAAAGACCACTAATGATTAGTTTTAAGGACCCAGACTTGCTTGGATCCTTTGGCCTTATAAAGTTTGTTAACATTTGCAGCGGGTTTAACATCAGAATTTATGTTAACATTTTTCTTATCAGAATTTACAGTATCAGACTTTGCATCACAACTTACACTAGAAGGAATAATGCTAACTTTCTTTAAAGAAGGTTTTATTTGATAATAATCATAGTACAGACTATGATATTCCTTACAAGTATAAATGGAATGCCATAAACTACCACAATGAAAACAAGGATTTTGTGGCTTAAACCTAACAGACTGACTCTTAACTCCTGACTTAGAAGGTAAGGAGTTTATATTCTTATTCTTCCTGCAAAAAGAAGCCAGATGGTTTGAATTTCCACAGTTATAACATTTCTTTCTAGGAGCATTAGGAACAGGCATATAATTATTACTTTTATCCGCACCTTCCTTTCCATTCCTATTTTTCCTAGGTGGCTTTACCGTGTTTACATTCTTAATCTCTTTCAGCTTATACTTAAGCTGCTTCTTTGTCATTAAGCCTATGTTAACTTCAGCTGGTTTATCCTGTTTTAACTTATCAGAAGTTGACTCTGCCTTAACTTCTGTCTCAATATCTTTCATCTTTTCAGAATCAGACTTTACGGTTTTAGCTACAAACTTAACAGGATTTACCTTTGGCTTATTAGTCTGTTTAAAAGTAATTGGCTTAATTTGTTTAGTTCCTGTTTCACTTTTATCATCTCCATAACCTAAGCCCTCTTTCCAGTTTCCACTACTTAGTAAATTCTGAGTTGTTCTGCTAGAGTTAGTCCAAGTCCTGATAATCTCTCTTTCCTTTTCTAACTCAGTTTTTAGAGATTGATTCAATTTTAACACTTCATCTCTAACATAAAAAGTATCATCTCTTTCTTTTTGAGTTTGAAAACTAACTCCTTTTCTAAATAGTCACTCATTTTCATAAAAGCCATATTTTCAGAAGTTAACCTATCACATGTTAAAGTCTGATCTCTATAGCTAATGAATATGGTTTTAAGATAAGATCATAACTCAGTAATATCATCAGTATGAAAAGCATAAGTTGTTTGAGGTACCTTTAACTCAGCAGTATCAGAACTGCTATCATCATTTGTCATCAAGGCATAGTTCACCTCATTTTCAGAATCTGAAGTGTCTGTCCAGCTTTTCTTCTTTGTGACAAGTGCCTTGCCTTTGTCACATTTTCCTTTCTTGCAATCAGGAGATATATGGCCTTTCTCACCACAATTGTAGCATTTTACATTTGAGTAATCTCCTATGTTAGACTTTCCTGCTTTGCCTTCAGATTTTCTGAATCCCTTTTTATCAGAACTTCCACTTTTTCTGGAAAACTTCCTTCCCTTTCTGAATTTCCTGTAGGCTATCTTTGTGATACTCTTCACCATAAGAGCACACAATTTCATCATCTCTTCATCAACATCCATCTCAGATAGACTTTCAGTTTCTGAATCCTCATCATCATCAAAACTTGATGAATCTGAATCAGACTTTGTGATGAGAGCCTGTCCTTTGCCTTTCTTTGAGGCAGCCACTTTGGGGGATTCCTCCTCACCCTTAAGAGCAACTGTTCTTGACTTTCTCCCATGTCTCTTGCTTCTTTGATCCATCTCAAGTTCATGAGTTTTGAGCATACCATAAATTTCATCAAGTGTAGTTTCATCAAGAGCATAGTTGTCTCTTATAGTAGTTGCCTTCAAATCCCAACTTTCAGGAAGAGCTAAAAGGAATTTAAGATTAGTATCTTCAAGATCATATTCCTTATCTACCAGTGACAGATCATTCAAGAGTTTGACAAATCTGTCATATAAACCAGTTAATGACTCATCGGGTTTTGAGTCAAAGTGCTCATACTCTTGAGTGAGTATAGTCCTCCTGTTCTTTTTAATTGCATCTGTTCCCTGACATCTTGTTTCCAAGGCATCCCATATCTCCTTTGCAGTCTTGAAGTTTATTACCCTGTTTGACATGACATTATCAATGGCACTATGCAACAAATACCTTACCTTTGCATCATTGGCAATAGATGAGATATCTTCAGCTGTATATTCACTTTTCTCCTTTGGTACAATCATTACTGGCTGATCTGCAACTACAACAGAGAGCTTGGTTGGCTTATGTGGTCCTTCATTAATTCTGTCAAGGTATTCTGGATCTGTAGCTTCCAGAAACATAGTCATCCTCACTTTCCATATGGGATACTCAGAAGGTTTCAGTATGGGAACCCTAATAGTTTCATATCGATTATGGATTTGAGTTTTTGGAGTTTCTTCAGTTTTGGTGGGCTTGGTTGGAGTTTGTTCTTCTTCAGACATGATTGTTTTGGATCTTTACTGTATATGTGTTAACAGATTGCTCTTATACCACTTGTTAGGTCACACACACTGTAGAAGGGGGTTGAATACAGTATATAGTACAATCAAATCAAATTAAGAACACAAGTATGTAACCCAGAATAATCATATTAATAAAACAGTATTGTAATGGAACCATTCTCTCTCAGTGATGAACAAATATCACGAGAGCTGCTATGGTTACAATGAATAATATTCTCGATTAAGATAACACGTATAGTGTAAACCCTATGTTGTGTTTATATAGACACACAATTACAAGATAATCTTTTAATTGATATCGAATATAAGTCTGCATCCTAAAATATATCAATTAGTTATCTTTTCCTCCAAGTCTTCTATTATTCATAGAATACTTCTCCATGCATATCTCTTCTTGTTTTAGTCTTGATCTTCTTTCCTTCCAATCAGCCGCCTTCCTTATCTGAATGTCTTCTTAAGTCCTGATATTATCTTCTGATATCTTAAGTTCTGATAACTTAAGTTCTGATATCTTAAGTTCTGACTTCAGTATAAGTACTGATTTTTAGTTAAGTCCTGATTTGTCCTGTTAGTCAAGATCTGAAAACTAAACACAAATCACTATTAGACATGACATCACAAATATATCTAACAATATATATATATTACAGACTTGTGAAATCTTGATTCGAAGAGATCAATCTAGACCAGTTATTAGTACTGTTATTTTCACCTTGAACCATGATTTAACGATGTTTGACAAAAAGGAGATATATGAAAGAAATAGAGCTTTGATTTAAGAGATTAGTGAAAAATTAAAGAGATATGAGAGAGATGGAGCTTCGATTCAAGAGAGTAGTGAAAAATTAGAGAGATATGAGAAAGATATAGCTTTGATTCAAAAGATTTAGGAGAGATAAGAGTACAAACTAATCATACCCTGTTAGTCAAGATCTGAAAATTAAACACAAATCACTATTAGACATGACATCACAAATATATCTAACAATATATATATTACACACTTGTGAAATCTTGATTCGAAGAGATCAATCTAGACCAGTTATTAGTATGCTATTTTCACCTTGAACCATGATTTAACGATGTTGTTATTCCCAGTGGACTAACAATGAGATTTACAGAAGGGGGGTTGAATGTAAATCTCAAAACTTTTTCAAGTTTTGAGCAGTTTCTAAGGCTAAGTGTTTCTGAGAACAAGTGTGTGTGAATTGCTTGAAGGCAATGCAGACAGATATATATTCAAACACAAATGTAAAGAACACAGAGAACTTAAAAACTTTTCTGGTGGATTTGTTGTTCCACCAGAGATGTGTTATTTCAGAAAATTTGTGATTCAAAGAATTAAATCACAGCTGCTTCCTAGTACAAACTAGATGATTTTCTCTCTGAATTTTTCTAAACAGCTCTGGAAAATTCATATCTAATTACTAGCTGCTACTTGGTTTATATATCACCAAGTTTACTAGTGAAGACAAAACTGTAAAATACAATTAAAAAGGCTCTTCACATGTTTCTTCTTCATTTCTCTATCCAATGCAATCTAAGATAATCTGTGAATCTTTGAACACTTCCTTGTTTGCACCGGAATGGAAATGCTGTATTTTCTTGATTCCTCCAAGAGGCTTCCACATTCCAGTTTGTCTCTGTCAACCCATGTGCCTCTGTCAGCTTATGAATTGTCACTATCAACTGCTAATGAACTAAGCATCCGTTGAAGCTTTCATCCGTTGATGCCTTATCCGTTGAGGCTTTATCCGTTGAAGCTTTATCCGTTGATGCATTATCAGTTGAAGTCTTTATCCGTTGAAGCACTTATCTGTTGATGGATATTATCCGTTGAAGCATTAGAGACATCCGTTGAAGCTTTGTTTCTTATCCGTTGAAGGTCTTCAATATCAGTTGATACTTCTTCACTTATACAAAGTTACAAGGCATGAAATATTTACAATTAGCCCACCTATTTGCATATCCACTAGTAGTCAACATGACTGATACTTTCCTACAACATCTAAGAATTACAACTTGAATCCAGAGAATGAAATGTGCTACAATACTAAACTTATTGCTAAGTAAAGCTACTCCTTCAACGGATAGCCAAGATGGTCTTATCCGTTGAGGCTACAAACACTAGATTTCTACTTAAGTGTTTTGTTTAACTTATCATCAAACTAATACTTATATTCCTAACAATCTCCCCATATTTATGTCTACTAGAACTGTAGGCATAAATTTGGGTTTAGCTTGATGATAACAAAACACTTGACAAATATATAAACTGTAATAAAGCAGAAATTCAAAAGTGCTGCAAAAATGTGTATGTTGAGATGGAATTGAAGAATTACATTGTTTTCAAGGGTGCTCCTTTAGCCTGAGCAGATTAATTTCTTTTCCTTTGATTCCTTGTTTTCTTTCCTAGCCTCCTGTCATTCTCCTCTATTTGAAGTTGAAGTTGTCTGTAGAATTCAGCTTCATCTTCTTCATTGATGTCCAACTTAGATTGCATATCCTTGAGAGTTTCATTACTGACAATCTTGAGCTGATCTTCAATTCTGAAAAATCTTCTGACTCCTTTGTTGTCTCTGAACTCCATCAACCAATGAGGTGATTTATGAACTGTAATTCCTCTTTCTTGAATGAGTAATATTCTAGGCAAAGCATTGGACTCCCTCCAAGTTTTCCTTATGTTGGCAATCTTTTTGAGAATCTCAGTCTTGGCAGTCTTGGTAAAGCCAGAATCCCTTTGTATGGCTGAGTAGACTCTAATCAAGGTAGAGTAGCCTTCATTCAGAATTCTGTAAAGAGGCCAAGTTCTTTCCCCATCTCCTTTGTATTTGAACACTAGTCTTTCTGGTAGCTGTCTGTAGGCATCTATTCCCCTTACTTCCTCCAGCTCATCCAGATAGAGTTCAATGTCTGAAAATTCTTTTATGTCACAGATGTGAACATAATCATCCTTAGAGGCTTGAGGCTTAGGCTTAGGCTTCTGTGTGAATTTGATTGAGGCTTTAGAGGGTGTTGATTTAATTCTTCTTTTCTGCTTCTTTGATGGTGGAGAAGAGGTTAGGAAGGTAGGCAATTTGATGGTGTCCCAATCAATTGGTTCCTCCTTGGGAATGATTGTTTCACCATGAATGTTCATGAAGGGGTCAGGCACAATGGGTTCAGGAATAGAGGGTAGTGGTTTGGATTTTGATTGGGTTTCTTCAGTCTTATCTACCATCTTTCTCTTTGCATTGGCCTTCTTTCTGTTCCCTTTCTGCCATTCTTCTCTTTCCTTACTTCTCTCTTCCATATCAGTATCAACCATGTCCCCCATAGCTTCATCTTCACTTTTGTCTTCAATTTCTTTCTGTTCTTCAGCCTGACTTGACTTTAGCTGTTTTTCAAGCTTTGTTTGTGCTCTTTTGTCAGCCTTTAGCTGTTTGGCTTCTTCCTTCAACCTTCTGGTTTCTTCCCTCTTGGCTATTGAGAATTTGGGATGTCCTTGCATCACACATATGCTCTTTCCCTCTCTGAAGATAATAGCCATGTTCCTCCTTACAGCCACATCCATGGTCTCTTTGTGCTTTGTGATACTTCTACCCAAAAGCTTGTCTTCATCAGGCTTTGGAAGAGGAAAATCCACTTCTTTCATCTGAGCAAGGCTTAGAGGATTCTTTGTAGAGTCCTTATTGGATCTGTTGTTGGGCTTGAGAACCATAGATTTCAGATTCTTGGAAGAAGTCTCTCCAACCTTATTCCTTCCTACTGGCTTGAGCTCCATAATAATTGATTCCACTTTTGTGCTATGCTTCACAGATTGTGATTGAGAAGTTGTAGAACCAAAAATTTGTTGCATCTTTTCATCAATCTTCTTCCTTTGCTCTTTGACTTGCAATTCAGCTGCTGCTATCTGGATTAGATCAATTCCATCAAGCTTTCCTTTGATTTGAATAGTTGGAGAAGTGGTGATGGCGGGAACTAGCACTTGAGATATTTGAACTGTTGTTGATGGCTCTCCTTCCCCTTTCCCTTTATTCTCCCCCTTTTTGTTATCATCAAGGGTAGGGGTCAAGCCTTGGGCTTTTTCCAGCTGCATGAGTAGATTTGTTTGAGTTTGTTGATTCTGAAGAATGGTGACCATAGAGTCTTCAATGATCTGAACTCTGGTTTCCAATCTGGACAGCCTCTTGTCAGCATCAGATTCTTTCCTCAGTCTCCCCAACAAATCTTGCATAGTACCATAAGGTATGACTGAATCCAACTTCTCAGCATTGTAGAATTTCAGATCAGCAATGTCCTGCTTGAGTTCATCCACACTTAGATTCTGTTTGAATTGCTGCAACTGCAAGAGATGCAGAGAGTCCAGATGAGCTTGAAGAATTGCCTTGGTACCAGCATCTGTAGTCTCCTGAAGGGCCTTCTGAATTGTCATGACTTGTTTGACCAAAGTGACACCAAACTCACCTGGTGTTGATGCTTTTGCCCATGCCCATTCAGGAAGATCTGAAACAGAACTTGGGCCTGCTACTCCCCCTAAGTTCATGCTCTCATCCAAAGAATCAGAGTCATCATCATTAGAATTTACTCCAAATTCTTCAGATGGCTCACCAGCTTGAGAAGGCAGCCTGTTAACAACAGCTTTGTCTCTGAGAAGAGATTCTGAAGTGTGTACAATGTTTAAAGTCTCATCTGCCTCCATATTTCCCTGAGCAGCCAATAATTGATAGGCTGAAACAGGATGAGTAAAAGTGTCAGCATCCAAGGAAATGTTATCAATTACAGCTTTGTAATGTTGCTGAAATTGTCTTTCCTTTTCTGCATCATCCACTTTCATTGACTCACTAGCAATGGCTGGATCCACCCTTATAGCTTCTGTACCTGCCTTTCTCTCATTTTCTCTATTTTCTTGCATCAGGGGCTCCCCCTGTCTCACACACACCCTCACACCCTCACCCTCACCTGCTAAGGTGGCACTCCTCTCACTTACTTTTGCCATGCTGGAAGAAATAGCATGCATATGGTGACTCTCAACCTCTCTTTTTGCCTGGGAACAACCCAGCCTCTCACTCAAAAGATCACTCCCTTTCCTCAAACCTAAAAGTGATTGTACAGTAACCATGTCCTCTACAGTTGGAATTGTTTCTGTTATGTGTGTAGAGACCATCAACGGATAGGGAGTATCCGTTGAAGTGGAAACTGATGGTATCAACGGATAACTGCTGTTAAGCTTATCCGTTGAAGAACAACCACTTGTCAACAGATAAGAGATATCCGTTGAAGAAGGAAAAGATGTAGATATAGAAAGTGACATAATTGTTGAATCTGTGTGAATTGATTTTAAGTGAGGTGACACAGATTCTTCAATTACATCTGAAAGAATTGGCTGATGATCCAACAAATCATCTAAAAGATGATGACCATCAGGTTTCGAGTGGAGCTCCTCCCTGAGTTTTAATGAGGGAGAATCAGGAATTGATGTGAATATCATATCCACATCCAGAGAGAGTGATGGAGAGTTTGATGATTGGTGTGTTTCTATTATGAGATAATGGGGCTGTGACTCCACATTTGCTGGAATCACATCAAGCTGAATTTGAGAAGGCACAAATACAGGTGGATGTATCTGTGCTGTGTGTGCCCCTTGTGTGGAAACTAGGGTCTTGGCCTCCTTCTTCCTTGAAAAGGCTTTAATTGGTGAATGTGTGGCTTCAGTGTCCCTCCCTCTTTTGGTCTGTGTCCCTGGTTGGGGAATATTTTCAATAGTTGCACCCTTTTGGGAGGATGCAACTAGGGATGTGTTTGACTCCTTTTGAACCACCACAGTCTTTTGAGAGACTGTGGCTTGGCTGGCTTGGGTACCACTCACCTCTCCCACCTTATCCTGGGGGGTTTCTTGATGTTCACCCCTCCCCTCACCACTCACACCCTGTTCACTCCCTTCAGGGTTTATGGTAGTTGTTACAACTGCTGTCTTTTGAGAAACAACAGAGGTAGTTTTCTTTGACTTGAGTTTTGAAACTTTAGTTTTGGTGGCTTTGGTAGGAACCTGTTTGGACAAAGACACGGATTCCATTGCCACACTGGAAGACAAAGAAACAATGGGGTTGGAAATGGTAGGAGTTATAGAAGTGTTTACCTCACTTACCTGTGGTGCATTCATGATTGGCAAATATACCAATGGCACCTGGCTGTTGAGGTTCATTCTCAAAAGGTCTGCAAGGACCCTTTTCTCTTGTGCCCATCATTTGAGTTTATTATTCTCATTTGATATAACCAATCCTTCAGCAACATGGTTAGCCAATAACATAAAGAATCTAGCATAGTAGATGTTATGTGGGCTATTAGCTTTGTTACCTAATCTGGAACCTAATTCTAGCATGACACAGTTGCTAAAATTAAAGTACCTATCAGAAACTAGCATATAAAGCATATTAACAAGAGATGAAGTTATGGCATCAAAATTGCTAATCTTCCCAGAGAAAACCTTAATAAAGGCATCTCCAAGAAAACTCCATTATTTCCTAAGCCCTTTCCTTCTAATACTACCTAAACTAACAGAATCAAAAGCATAGCCTATGGAATCTAACATAGCAGATACATCTTTATCAGTGTGTGGTGTCATGGCATTATTCTCAGGCAACTTAAAGCAATACTGTATATCATCACAGTTAATACAATAATCCTTACCTTTGAGAGAGAAGGCAATAGTCATATCTGTGGAGTTGAACTCTGCAGTTGTCCAAATCTCCTCAATCACCTCACAGTAGATGGTTGGGGCTTCCAGCATTGCATAGCTTAGTTTGCAGTTTTTGATGAAGTCCATCATCTTGTGATAATCAGAATGGGCTTCGTTCTTTTCAACCAAGGCTACGAAATTATTCTTTTCATAAACAAATCCTGTTTGAGACATAATTTTGACTACTGGTGCCATTGTTGTGAGTAGAGGTTGCAGAGAAAAACTTGAGAATTTTGGGAGAGAAGGAGAATAAAAATTGCAAGAAAGCGTAAAGTGAAAATTAGAATTCAATGGGCTTTTATACTTTCGTAAATAAAATGATTAAATGATACTTTCAAGCAAATTACAGCCGTTTAAGAATAAAGAAAACTGTAGAAATTCTGAAAACTGCCTTTAATACAAATATATACAATAGTGTATATCTGTATCAACGGCTAAGTAAAAGAATCAACGGCTGTGACTCACTTAAAGTAACTGATGTGACACTTCAACGGATAAGGTAAATAGTTATCCATTTATGATCAACACTATTTTATCCGTTGAGGGATAAAATTACCAGAAATGTATTTATCTTTCAACGGATAATGATTATCCGTTGATAGAACAATTTTGGCTTTCAACGGATAGGGAATATCCGTTGATAGAATAAGTTTTACTAAAAGCCAACTTTGTTCTTGCAGCAAATTCATTTCAGGCTTCAAGACAGATTATATAGAGGACATAAATTTATGAATAATTAAGCATACCTAGCTCACTTACTAATCTTGTGAATGATGATTCATCAAGTGGCTTAGTAAATATGTCTGTAATCTGCTTTTCACTTGGAACAAAATGAAGTTCCACTGTACCTTTCATCACATGTTCCCTAATGAAATGATACTTGATGTCAATGTGCTTGGTTCTTGAGTGCTGCACTGGATTTTCAGTAATGGCAATGGCACTTGTGTTGTCACAGAATATGGGAATTTTGTCAACAGTCAAACCATAGTCAAATAGTTGATTCCTCATCCATATTATCTGTGCACAGCAACTACCAGCAGCAATGTACTCAGCTTCAGCTGTTGATGTAGAAACAGAATTTTGCTTCTTGCTGAACCATGACACAAGCTTGTTCCCTAGAAATTGACAGGTGCCAGTTGTGCTTTTCCTGTCTATTTTACAGCCTGCATAATCTGCATCTGAGTAGCCAATTAGATCAAAACCAGACTCTCTAGGGTACCAAATTCCTAGATTTGGAGTTCCTTTGAGATATTTGAAGATTCTTTTAATAGCCACTAAGTGAGATTCTTTAGGGTCAGCTTGAAATCTAGCACAGAGATATATAGAAAACATTATATCAGGTCTACTAGCAGTTAAATATAAAAGTGAGCCAACCATGCCTCTATAACTTGAAATATCCACAGACTTTTCAGCCTTGTTTAATTCAAGCTTGGTGGCAGTGGCCATGGGAGTTTTTGCAGATGAACAATTCATTAAGTCAAACTTCTTTAAAAAAATCATAAATGTATTTAGTTTGACTAATGAAAATTCCACCACTAACTTGTTTAACTTGTAAACCAAGAAAATAAGTTAGCTCTCCCATCATGCTCATTTCATATTTACTTTGCATTAACTTAGCAAACTTTTTACAAAGCTTATCATCTGTAGATCCAAATATAATATCATCTACATAAATTTGAACAAGTATTTTAGAGCCATTAACATTTCTAAAGAAGAGAGTTTTGTCAACAATACCTCTTGTGAAGTGATTATCTAGAAGGAATTTTGACAAAGTCTCATACCAGGCTCTAGGTGCTTGCTTTAGTCCATAGAGTGCTTTCAACAGATAATACACATAGTCTGGAAAGTTTGGATCTTCAAATACTGGAGGTTGGCTTACATAAACTTCTTCCTCCAATTCCCCATTTAGAAATGCACTCTTGACATCCATTTGATAGACTTTAAAATTGGCATGGGCTGCATAGGCTAGAAAGATTCTGATGGCCTCAAGTCTGGCAACTGGAGCAAATGTTTCATCAAAATCTATTCCTTCTTGTTGAGAATAGCCTTTAGCAACCAATATGGCTTTATTCCTTATGACAATGCCATTTTCATCCATCTTGTTTCTGAATACCCATTTTGTGTCAATAGAACTCTTGTTCTTTGGCTTGGGTACCAGCTTCCATACTTTGTTCCTCTCAAATTGGTTTAGCTCCTCTTGCATTGCTAAAATCCAATCTGGATCCAATAGAGCTTCTTCCACTCTCTTAGGTTCCTCCTGTAATAGAAAGCTACTATACAGACATTCATCTTGAGTAGCCCTTCTAGTTTGCACTTTAGATGTAACATCACCAATGATCAGTTCAAAAGGGTGATTCTTGGTCCATTTCCTTTGAGGTGGTAGATTAGCTCTAGATGAGGTTGCCTCAGTATTGTCATGATGTGAGATAGAATGTTGATTGGTTGAAACTCCCCCTGAGTTGCTGATCCTTTGAAAGGAATTGGGAGCTCTATCAACTGATGAAGTGAATTGATTATCCGTTGACAGACTGTGATCAACGGATGCTTCATTATGAACTTCAACGGATGATGCACTTTGTCTTTCAACGGATGCTGCATTGCTTCTTTCAACGGAAGCTGAATTATGACTTTCAACGGATGCAGCATTTTGTGCATTATCCATAGGCAGATTCTGAATTCTTCTTGAGATGCCTTCTTCATCATTCTCATCTTCACTATCATCACAATATATCTCAATGTTATCAAATTTGAGTCCTTCATGATGTCCCTCATCTGTTAGTCCATCAATCTTTTTATCATCAAACACAACATGCACAGATTCCATGACAATGTTGGTTCTTAGATTGTAGACCCTATATGATTTTCCAGCAGAATAACCAACAAATATTCCTTCATCAGCCTTTGCATCAAACTTTCCTTTGTGATCAGATTGATTCCTTAAGATGTAACATTTGCAACCAAAGACATGCAGAAAGTTTAAAGTTGGTTTTCTTCTCTTGAATAATTGATAGGGAGTCATGCCTTTTGCCTGATTGATTAGAGAAATATTCTGAGTGTAACATGCACAGTTAACAGCCTCAGCCCAAAAGTAAGTTGGGAGTTTTGACTCTTCAAGCATTATCCTTGCAGCTTCAATTAGTGATCTGTTCTTCCTTTCCACCACACCATTTTGTTGTGGGGTCCTTGGAGCTGAGAACTCATGCATGATCCCATTTTCTTCACAGAACAACTTCATGGTTGAATTTTTGAACTCAGTTCCATTGTCACTCCTAATATTCATTACTTTGAAATCAGGATGATTGTTGACTTGCTTGATATGATTGATAATGATTTCACTGGCTCCATCCTTTGATCCAAGAAAATAAACCCAAGAAAACTTTGAGAAATCATCTACAATCACTAGGCAATATCTTTTTCTTGAAATAGACAATACATTGACTGGTCCAAAGAGATCCATGTGTAGCAGTTGTAATGGTTCATCAATTGCAGATTCAAGCTTCTTACTGAATGATACTTTCTTTTGCTTTCCTTTCTGACAAGCATCACACAGTCCATCCCTTGTGAATTCAACTAGAGGCATTCCTCTAACTAAGTCCTTTTTGACTAGATCATTCATTGTCTTGAAATCCAAATGGGACAGCTTCTTGTGCCATAGCCAACTTTCAACTGCACTTGCTTTGCTGAAAAGACAAGTAATGGATTCTGCATTTATAGAGTTGAAGTCAGCTAAGTACACATTCCCTTTTCTAACTCCAGTTAGAACCACTTTATTGTCCTTTTTACTTGTGACAATACAGGCTTCAGAATTGAAGGAAACAGTATTCCCCCTGTCACATAGTTGACTGATGCTCAATAAGTTGTGTTTGAGACCATCAACCAATGCAACTTCATCAATGATGACATTTTCTTTTGAAATCAAGCCATATCCCATAGTGAATCCTTTGATGTCATCTCCAAAGGTTATGCTAGGGCCAGCTCTCTCCTTAAACTCTGTGAGCAGGGTGAAATCTCCTGTCATGTGTCTTGAACAGCCACTGTCCAAGTACCATAGATTCCTTCTTTTTCCCTGCACACAACAAAATCAATCAATTTGATTTTGGTACCCAAGTTTCCTTGGGTCCATCCTTGTTAGTCTTTTTCCTAGACTTCATTCCTCCTACATCTTTTGACTTAGGTAACTTTGGGTCAACCTTGATCTCGGATGTGGTTGGTTGAAGTGTAGGGTTAGTCACAGAATCATTTAGCACATTTGATTGAATTTGATAAGGCATAGATTGTACAAACATGTTATTCCACATAGGCATATTGTATGGCATTTGAGGCATACTAAATGCAGTAAAATAAGGATTATTAATATATGGCATGTTTGCAAAATGTGCATGGGGATTCTAATGAGACATAACAGGCATGACATGCAGAGGTGACATAGACATGTTAGGCATGGAGGGATTTGAAGGCATGGGAGTATTTTTAACAGATTTACAATTATCAGATAGGTGATTAACACTTTTACAATGCACACAGCTTTTTCTAGGAGCATACCTATCAGGTGTGTAATTGTTATGTTTATTAATCCCTACCTTCCCATTTCTTTTAGATTTTCTTTTAGTTTCCTTCTTATCCTCAACCAACTTAAGCCTATTTTTCAGCTGATCTAAAGTCATGTGTCCTATATTCACCTTACTGGCATCTTTGGATGTGCTGGCTCCTTCTTTGACAAAGTTCTTGAAAGTTGAATCATCCTTCTTATTGAGATTTTTATTTTTAAAATTACTTGCCTGTTTTAATTGATGAGCCTTCAACGGATGCTCCTTTTCTTCCTTCAACGGATAACTTTCATCATCCGTTGATTCCACATCCGTTGACAATCCATCAATTAATTCTAACTCCTTTTTGTTTTTCTTCCAGGCACTCTCACAGAATGATTCAATTACCTGAACCTTGGCAATCTGAGCACTAACATCCCTAGATGTTTTCCAGGCCTTGATTACCTCTTGCTCACTTTCTAACTGTTTAGAAAGAATTTCTACTTTCTTAACAGCTTCTTCTAGTTCACTCTCAACAGTCAAGCATTTAAGCTTTATCTTTTCAAGCTCAATTACCTGATCCTCTAACACAACATTCCTATCACTTAAAAACACATTATTCTCTTTAATCCTAGTGTTTTCTTTAGCTAGTGATTTCAGGGAAACACGCAAATGATATAATTCATTGGACATATCATTTATGGCTTCATTGCTTTCATGTTTAGAAAGCTGAGAGAGATCAGTAGTAATTACCTGGTTGCTTGATGAACTAGTTTCATTTTCATCAGAATTAGCCATCAGGGCTAGGTTGACATATTCCATATCATCATCTTCATTGACCCCATCTGCTGCCCAATCATCTTGAGTGAGAAAAGCTCTTTCTTTTTGTTTGAGCAAATCAAAATACTTCTTTTTGTAATCAACTTGCTCAAATTTCTTTTTATCAGAGGTTGGCTTCCTACACTCACTTGCAAAGTGTCCACTCATGCCACAGTTATAACATTTGAACTTGGATTTGTCCACCATGTTTTTGTTTGGCTTAGTGAATTTTGTATTTTTCCTGAACTTCATCTTTACAAACCTCCTGGACAGAAAAGCCAGATGTTCATCAATAACATCAGAGTCATCCTGACTGGAATTGTCTTCATCCTCAGCTACTTGCTCTTTACCCTTGCTTGATTCTGATTTGCTTGTGCCAATTTTGAGACTTGGCATTGTCTTTTCCTCATTCCTGGCTTCAACCTTCTCACTGTCAGCTACAAGTGCAACTGATCCTCCTTTTCTCTTTCCCTTTTCCAACAGCTCATCTTGCTCCATCTCAAGTTCATATGTCTTCAATATTCCATATAATCTTTCAAGTGTGAAGTCCTTATAATCTTGAGAATTTCTTAGAGAAACAGTCATAGGCTTACATTCCTTTGGTAGAGACCTTAGAAATTTTAAATTGGAGTCCTTGACTTGGTACACTCTCCCATACAGCTTCAATCTATTCAACAGTTTCTGAAATCTGTTGAAGGTATCATTCAATGATTCTCCTTCTTCAAAGTGAAAATATTCATACTGTTGAATGAGAAGCTACATTTTGTTTTCTCTAACTTGCTCAGTGCCTCCACGGATAAGCTGCACAATATCCCAAATTTCCTTAGCAGTTTGGCTGTTGATGACATTGTCAAACATATCTTGATCCAGGCCATTAAACAGAATGTTCATGGCTTTCTTATCCTTGTGGACCTCTTCAATATCTTCAACAGTCCATTCTGCCTTTGGCTTGGGAATAGACTGTCCAACAGCAACTGTTGCAGTAGCAGCTGTGGCCACCTTGTGTGGGATGTGAGGACCATTTTCAATGCAGTTGATGTAGCTTTCATCTTGAGAGAGAAGACGTAAATGCATCTTCACCTTCCAGTGATGATAGTTATCTCTTTCCAGGATTGGAATCTTTACACCAATATCCTTCTTACTCATGATGTTAGCAGAATAGATCTTTAAACTCTTTGTATGTTAAGAGCAGGCTCTGATACCAATTGTTATTCCCAGTGGACTAACAATGAGATTTACAGAAGGGGGGTTGAATGTAAATCTCAAAACTTTTTCAAGTTTTGAGCAGTTTCTAAGGCTAAGTGTTTCTGAGAACAAGTGTGTGTGAATTGCTTGAAGCCAATGCAGACAGATATATATTCAAACATAAATGTAAAGAACACAGAGAACTTAAAAACTTTTCTGGTGGATTTGTTGTTCCACCAGAGATGTCTTATTTCAGAAAATCTGTGATTTAAAGAATTAAATCACAACTGCTTCCTAGTACAAACTAGATGATTTTCTCTCTGAATTTTTCTAAACAGCTCTGGAAAATTCATATCTAATTACTAGCTGCTACTTGGTTATATATCACCAAGTTTACAAGTGAAGACAAAACTGTAAAATACAATTAAAAAGGCTCTTCACATGTTTCTTCTTCATTTCTCTATCCAATGCAATCTAGGATAATCTGTGAATCTTTGAACACTTCCTTGTTTGCACCAGAATGGAAATGCTGCATTTTCTTGATTCCTCCAAGAGGCTTCCACATTCCAGTTTGTCTCTGTTAACCCATGTGCCTCTGTCAGCTTATGAATTGTCACTATCAACTGCTAATGAACTAAGCATCTGTTGAAGCTTTCATCCGTTGATGCCTTATCCGTTGAGGCTTTATCCGTTGAAGCTTTATCCGTTGATGCATTATCAGTTGAAGTCTTTATCCGTTGAAGCACTTATCCGTTGATGGATATTATCCGTTGAAGCTTTGTTTCTTATCTGTTGAAGGTCTTCAATATCAGTTGATACTTCTTCACTTATACAAAGTTACAAGGCATGAAATATTTACAATTAGCCCTCCTATTTGCATATCCACTAGTAGTCAACATGACTGATACTTTCCTACAACATCTAAGAATTACAACTTGAATCCAGAGAATGAAATGTGCTACAATACTAAACTTATTGCTAAGTAAAGCTACTCCTTCAACGGATAACCAAGATGGTCTTATCCGTTGAGGCTACAAACACTAGATTTCTACTTAAGTGTTTTGTTTAACTTATCATCAAACTAATACACATATTCCTAACAGATGTTTGACAAAAAAGATATATATGAAAGAAATAGAGCTTTGATTTAAGAGATCAGTGAAAAATTAAAGAGATATGAGAGAGATGGAGCTTCGATTCAAGAGAGTAGTGAAAAATTAGAGAGATATGAGAAAGATATAGCTTTGATTCAAAAGATTTAGGAGAGATAAGAGTACAAACTAATCATACCAGTTTGCAATCAATAAGATGTTCAATCAAAACCTCATAACAGATCGAAACTATTAGATCGATGTACGCAATCAATATAATCATAATCAATACTATAAAAGCAAGATCAATCGAAAAGAAATGAAAGAGATGAAGATAGTTGGAGAAGAACGATGCAATCGAACAAAATCATCACCATGGATGCTCTGATACCATGTTAAAATGTAAAGCTTTTAGTTCACAAACCATACAATCAACCATTACTAACAGGTGTAGAAGACCATTAAAATGTATTAAGAGATAGATTTTATAGAATGAAGAAATACAAGTATTAACCGAATAATGTCAACTAGTGTTGCTGATATACAAAATGAAAATTGTAAAAGAAAATGTAACAGAATGTGCTGAGTTGTCACTAAGCTGTCAAATGGAATGGATGAAGGCAGGGACCATTATGATGAACATATTATGACGTGCTGATGACAGAAGCAAGAAAAAAGTAGGATCTTCAACAAAACTATCTTACAAGATATTACGGTCTCATAAAAATTAATAAACCGATGGTGGAGATAACTAATACTCATCAAATCGAGTAAGATAATTATATATGTTCTTCGCATTTACAATTATTTATTTATGCGTGAATAAAAAAACAAAAGGAAGTTAAAATGATAGGGATATTACTTCTTCACAAATTATTAGAAAGTATTAAATTATTTGGTATACTTTTTCATGAAAAAGGAAAATAATTCAATCATGAAAAGCCATACGACATCTACACGTATGATCGAAATTAAACAAACACATAATTATATCGTTGTTGTATCCTTTCTTCTTGGATAGGCAATTAAACAATTTTTTGAAGTGATATGTGCATGATGTAATCCTCCAACTGTTATTTTGAGTAATCAATCACAAATGCATCACCATAAGAACCTTTATCACCTAATCAATACAATAAAAATTCTATAAATCTGTAATTTCGAACATGATGAACTGCAAATAAATCAAAAATAAAATAAAACTCTGATAAGGCGAGAAAGAGAGAGAGAGAGAGAGAGAGAGAGAGAGAGAGAGAGAGACAAAACCCAAATAAATTGGGAACTTATTGAAGATTAACAAGACATTAACTAAGAAATGAACTAACAATAATGAAAAGAAGAAGAAATCTGGGCTTTCCACTTTTGATATTTTTTTCTAAAAATTAGGTAAAAAGTTATTTGGTATGTCAAAATTATTTTTTATAAAATGTTTTTTTTTAATTTAAAAAGTGTTTCTAGAGAATTTATTTAAAAAGTTGCTAGAAATTGCTGCATGTTTCAGCATCAGATATCACCAAATAACATTTTTTAATCTAAGTTCCCAAAAATATGCACGTATCAAAGAATATTATCAAACTACAATTTAAATGACAACAATTTTTAACAACAATCACATACAAACATAGCCTAAAATTTTAACGAACACTTCAAAATTTATAGCAATTGAAAATTTGAAAAAATGAAACACTAAGGGGTTGTTTACTTCACTGATTTCCCAGAAATTTTTTCTAAAAAAAATATAAAAATAAAAATTATTTTCCAATTGTACATTTTGTAAAAAGAAAACTGAAAAAATAGAAAATACGGTTTTCCAAATTATAACTACATTTTAGAAAATCCTAAAAAACATCATTTGAGTATTTTTTTTTTACGTCACGTGAACCAAGTTAAGGCGCATTTAAGCGACAGGTTCTGACTCAGGAGACATAATCATAAATTCTCCCATTTTAGTGTTAACCAAATACGGAGAAATGAAAAAAACACCATACACTGTCACGAAGACCCACGTTCCATCCTTCACATACGTCAACTACATATTTTTATATTACTTTTGCTCGATATAGGTGAATGAATGCATAATTATCACAATTTTTACCCAAACAAAATCAATTATATTTGTGCTACAGTTATACTTAATTTTTAAAAATTATAAATTCTATATCATATTAACATATCTAGTAACTGTATAAAATATAAGTAAAATACATTTCTCATAATCTATCTAATTAATTTAAGAATTTATACTTGTAAGTAATTATTTTGTATTAATATACTATTCATATATTACTTACTAAAAACTAATACATATATTTCGATTATCATATAAAAAGTACAACATAAAGGGGTAAACTTGGATGCATATTGAGAAATTGGATTATCACTATTTTAATCATTTTAAGTAAATAAGTACCTAGTTTAAGAATTAAAGAAAACAAAAGAAATGCTTTGAGTTAAAATATGTATTTGAAACATGCTTTCCCACTTTTCCATAGTTTTCCGAGGAATAGAAAATTTAGAAAATTTGGAAATAGAAAACTGAAAAATATTTCTTGAAGTAAGCCGCCCCTAAGATTTTTTTTTCTAAATATTGATTTTGTGAAGTTTGGTTCAATCCTGTATATTTTTATTCGTTTTATAAAATAAATTTATATACTCAATCCTTATGAAAATTTTAAGGACTCTTAGGACCAGTAATGGATAGAACGAATCGGGAGAGGCGATGGCCCGTCCCATTGACCAACGGCCTACACAGCTTATACTCCGACCAAAATAGGGGTGTAATTCGAACCGAACCGGCTTGAACTCGACTCGATAAATTGAGCTCGACTCGACTCGAACTCGTTATCAAACTCGAGCTCGAACTCGAATACATTTTCTGACTTGATAAAAAACTCGAGTCGAGTCAAGTTTCTTTGAGCTCGACTCGAGATCGAATCGATAAAGTCGAACTCGAATGAGCTCGAACTCGAGCTGGTTTACCTTTTTTTATAGATATTTATGTGTTTGCTAATATATGTGCCATTCAATTGTCTAATAAAATTAGTTTTACAGACTAATTTACTAGTTTTTCATAATATATCGGCATTATTACGTTTTATTGTATTTGGTAAAAATTTTGAATTGAATTATTTTGTTAAAAAATATATTTAATTATTTTTCATAGTTAAATGTTAAAAAATATGAGCTTAATTTATTTATTTTTGAAAAATTCAACTCTAATTAGTTTAAATATACGATAAGTGTTATCTAAATTTTAAAATGAAATAATAACTTAATAACTTCATTTTCATTAAGAAAATTAATTTTAAGGGTTTTTTCAAAAATACCTAAGTTATAATTTTTTTTGCAAAAATACGGTGCAAATGGAATAAGCTCGAAAACTCGTTCAAAAACTCGAAAACTCGAAAACTCGATTAAAAAACTCGAAAAGCTCGAAAACTCGCGAGTAGTTCGAACTCGACTCGTTTATTATCCGGGTCGAGCTCAGACATAATTTTCAGACACAATATTCAGATTAAAAAAAGTTCATACTCGAATTTAATAAGTACAAACTCGACTTGACTCGACTCGAATTACATCCCTAGACCAAAAAAACTTCCCTGCTAGCGTCTAGCCTCAAATTTCACATTTGGAAATATAACAGTAATTCTTCCTACATTTTTTATTTTTGATAATTAATTACACACTAATTTTAGATCATTTTCAACCCAATTGTAAATGTGTATTTTTATACCATTTTGATGTAAAACTTCTCACTAACCCAATTCTAAAAATCACACCATTTTAGTATCACACCAAAAATTACACTTGATGTCACACTATTTTTAGAATTTTTATATATTCCTATGTTACCCTTGTAATTATGAAACAAATTTGTTTCATTTGTATCCCACCACTTTATTACTTTTAACTATATTTTGTATATTAGTAATAAAATTTAATCCATATAGTACAAGAACAATATTAAATTTAATGTTGTTGGGTTGTAATTGAATTTAAAAATGGTGTAATTTTACACTATTTTGGTATAAAAATTACACCAAAATAGTGTAATGTTGGAGATGCTCGTAGAAGTGTCGAACTCTTAACATCCCGTTAACAATAATTACAAGCTTTTAAATAAGTAAAGCTAACTGGAAAAAAAAGGTAAAATATATTGTAAAATATTATGATAATTCAACCCCAAACTATTACCAGGAAGGTCAATTTGATTCATCATTTTGGAAACATGTTAAATCAAAATGTTCCAAGCAGAAGGAATGTATGAAGTGGGATGTTAAAGTAGAGACCTATTGGAAATATTACTTGATTATATTTCCAGTTTATTAGCTTTAGTAAAGTAGTTCAGCAAATTTAAGCAAATTTAGTGCTTGTTTGGTTATGTTATGCCCAAAAATTGGTATAAACAATATTCAGATTGAGATTGATAAAATAGGCAAAATCGAAGGAGAAACGCCTAAAATCTAGGGAAAGATAAGATTGACTTTCCATAAAAAAGAAGGCGCGCCCTAAGAACGCTCCCCATTGACTGAATAGTTGATTGACAGTTGTGGTTATCATGCCTTAAAGGCGCGCCCTCAAACATAATGGGGAGGCGCGCCCAATTATTGAAGAGGAGGTGAGGAATTCCTTGATTGGATTCTGTTCCATGGTGAGCCTTAGGGCGCGCCCTAAGTGAGGAAGGCTCCTTGGACGGATTACTCGGACATGATTACTTTGACAAACTCATGCCTTGGCTTTACTGGATAGAGTTGGGGCAAGCCCTAATGGTGAGTAATTTAAGGCGCGCCCTATGATGTAGAATGACAAAAGAAGAGATCAAAGGCTGATGACATAGGGCGGCGCCAACATACAGGAATGTTTGGACGCGGCCTTAACTTATATTTGGCACACAAATGCATCTTTGACATGCTACTTGGACGAACTCTTTGGAAGATTCAAGGAAGATGGAGAATGTTATTACTAACCTATTTGATGCAGGTACTCTATTGAAGAACTCCTCCTTGTAGCACATCTACAGGAAAGGCGGTGTCCGTGGTCAGAGACCTCCAGGGGTATGCCTGGACTGAAGGTCTCCTCCTGTAGTCAATGGGTGTCCTCATTGGGGATGTGAGGTGAAATTTGGTGTGTGCTTTGGGAGCTCTGTCTCTATAGTCAACGGGTGCCTCGTTGGGAGACTTCGGAGTATCCTGCACTTTGCACCCAAAAGCTTGGGATCACTTGTCCTGTAATCTGGTAGGGGCTCCTTATCGGGGGACAAGGATGCGTCCAATATTTGGGATGAACCATGGCTATACTTGCGTCCGTGGACTAGAGAAACAGCTGGTAGCGGAGGGTTATCCTTGGCCAGGGAGATGCCTCATCCGTGAAGTCTCGAAGCCGCGGACGAGCCTTGGGCCTTTGTGGTTGGGCCTCATCGGCGGATATTCCTAAAGCTAGTAGAAGACGGTTTCCAGTGGGTTTCCTACTGGGCCTCGGGATAAGAAATCTAAGCCCATTAGGTTTCTTGTTCCCCAAGAACTACGTGGGCTTGATCTCCTATAAATAGGGGTACGTAGGCAAATTGTAAGGGGTCAGAAGCGAGAGCGCAAAGGAGCCACCACTAACCCTAAGCAATCTCAGCCCCCAAAAATTATCACCACCAAACACTGTTCATCTTTTCCGATGAATACTGTTCATCGGATCCACCGGCTACTGTTCACGTTTCCGACGAAGAACTGCCACCATAGATCTTGTTTTCGGCTACTAACCTCAAGTTTTGTTGTTCCCAAATTCCTCCGTTAACAAATTGGCGCTAGAAGGAGGGGCTAATCAAGATCTGCATCTAGGAGGAAGGATGTCTCAATATCGTGATGGAAGTTTTTATGATGGAAGTTCTGAAGAAGATTCTGATCACGGCTATGAATATGAACCCTACGCTCCACCAATGACTGATCGTTCCACGCCGGACATTGGGGGACAGCCACATGTGCTCATCAGCAACGCCGACTTGTTGGAACAACTGTATCGCATGGGCAATGCTTTGAATGGTTTTGATTCAAGGTTGAACACTGTAGAGCGACGCAAGGCCAGAAGGGGTCTTTGTCGCGGCCGTGCAACTCATGCACCTGGAAAATCACCCATGACTGATAGGGATGCCTCAGCCGGCCATGGCCGCACCGAAGGAGGGCGTGTGCCGATAACCCCGCGGTGCCTGGACTATTCCAATGACACATCCCCAATCATCGAACTAGTGGAAGAAGATGCTGATGGTCGGGAAATTTTGCGGGCGGATAACTGGGGAGCCACCCATCCGCACCGGTCTGGACGTAGTCTCGAGGAATGCCGACAGGCGGAATCGATGTCGGAAAATCAGCAACGGGGCTTCGCAGCTTTGAAAGATCGCTTGGGGATCCACTTGGGCGATGATGATTTAAGAATGTTGTTACTTGAATGGCAGAAAGAAGCTGATCGTGGAGATGTAACCCCCCATGATACAAAGCGTGTGCCCCTGAATTCCCAGGAAAATCGGGAGCGGCACCGCGACCCAACGCGTGTGCCCCTGAATTCCCAGGAAAATCGGGAGCGGCACCGCGATCAGGAGAGAGCTCCTCTCCGCAGATCGCTAGATCAATATGGATGTGGGTATGGAAACGATCGTTGGAGGAGGCCTCAATGGAGGGGAAGAGGTGGAGGCCGAGGAAGATACTTAGAGGGATACCGTCGCGACAATTACCGTGGTCACCTTGATTCCCGCTGGAATAACCGAGCAGACAATTATAACTATGCGGAACATGATGATCACAGAGACGTAGAAAATTATGATCGCGGTACGGCTCGAGGCCGCGGCCAGGCTCAGGAAGAAAATCAGGGGAGAAATCAAGGACGGAATCCCGAGGTAATTGTGATACCCGAAGACGCCCAGAACATGAACCAGCAGCAAGCCCCTCCAGGGGGAAATCAAGTGAAAGTACCTCCATTACAGCCCCAAGGCCCGCAGCCTCAAATGCAGACCATTCCAGGCGTGGGAACTTTCAACGTGGGAGATCTAAAAAGGCTACTTAACCACCTGGAAGGCAGAGTGACGGCCACAGCTGAAATCTCTTCCCCATTCTCGGAGGTGGTAAGAGAGGCGCAATTACCAGCTGGGTATCGCAACACTACTAGCGATTTCCGTTTCCATGGAAACTCAAACCCGGTGGATTCCTGGGTCATTTTAATATAGAGATGGATGTGTACCAAGTCCCGGACTTGGCTCGATGCCGTCTCTTGGCGGCAACCTTCAGAGAAAGTGCCCAGCAGTGGTTTCAAAAGCTCGGGCCAGGAGTGATCACCTCATGGGATCAAATGAAAACTCTGTTCTTAACCAAGTTCCAAGCCGCGGTGTGATATGCGCCCTCTGTCACAACTCTTGCCAATGTTAAGCAAAGGGAAAATGAAAGCTTGACATCATACTTCAAAAGGTTCAACGCTGAATCTACCAGCGTGAGGGGAGCATCAGACGAAGCCCTGAAAAGCTTCTTGATCGCAGGATTAAGGGTTGGCTCGGATTTTTGGAAGTACTTACAAGGGAAAGACCCGGCTACTCTAGCAGATGTCTTTGCTTTGGCAGAATCATTTAAAGCTATAGAACAATCTCTGGCAGAGGTGCAACCGACTTCACAGTCAAGTCAGAGAAGCAAATCGAGGAAAAGAGATAGGTCTCCAAGCCCAAGGTACAGAAGGAGCAGTCGGAGCCCAGACCGGGTGAATACCGCGAACACTAGGAGGGGATGGAGTCCTCCCTCGAACTATGACTACAGAACAAGCCGGTACACGCCCTTGGTCGCATCTATCGAGCATATCTTCGAAGTAAACAAAAATAGAGGGCTATTTAGAAAACCTGAAGCTTTATCATCATGGCAAAGCAAAGACAAGAAAAAGTATTGCGAATACCATGAATCATCTGGACATAACACGCATGAGTGCAGACATTCAAAAGATGAAATCGAAGCGCTTATCAAGGAAGGATACCTTGGTGAATGGGTAGTCAAGGAAGTAAGGAAACACAAGGATGACAGAGCAAAGGAAGAAGAAAGGCGAGCCCCGCGCGGGTCGAACAATGAAACCCTGGAGGAAAATATATTTGTCAAGGATGGCAGTATCCGAACAATCTACGGGGGAGATCCCGGGATGGAATGCAGTAACCGAGCCTTGGCAAGATACGCTAGGGAAGCCCGGTTCAGGCCTCTCACAAACATTTATAGGGTGGAAACTCGACCGCCCAAAGTATTTAAGGGCGAGTCCATAAATATCAACTTCAGAGAAGCAGATGCCCGATGGATACATCATCCCCACAATGATGCGCTGGTCATTTCCATCCAGATCGGAACCAAAAATGTCCATAGAGCCTTCGTGGATAATGGAAGCTCAGCAAATATCCTCTACTACAGCACATTCAAGAAGATGGGACTACCTGATCGGGATATGTCGGGGGAAGACTCGTGGGTCTATGGCTTTTCCGGTACAGGAGTTAAAGTCATGGGATCAATTCGGTTGCCATGTACGTTGGGGGAAAGCCCGTTGTCGGTAACAAAGATGCTCGAGTTTAAGGTCCTGAATCAGGAATCGTCCCACAACGTGTTGCTGAGACGACCCTTTCTGCGAGAAATGAGGGTTATTACTTCAATCCATCACTTAACCATCAAATTTCCAATGCCAAATGGGGTGGGGAGTATAAAGGGTTCCCAATATGACTCTCGAGAGTGCTACAGGCAAGCTATGAAAGGCTTTATAAAGGACTCCCACACCGAAGATATATCGGACGATGATCAAGATAAGAGCATTGAGCAGCCAATCGAGGAAATCCGAGTCCACTATTATGTCGAGCAAGAGGATGAAAGTCCCTTCGGGCTGCCCCCAATAACATTGTTCTTGGAAGACACAATCAAAATTGAGATGATAGAAGAAGAGGAGGCATCGAACACCTAGTCCAAGCAGATTTCAATGGGGAACGGTTAGAAGGAAGGTTCGATGTCTTGCGAAGCCTCGAACAGGAAGGAAGTGAGATAGATGCCCTCCTTCCGGAAGGAGCGCCCTTACCCGCAAAACATACCAAGGAAGTTGATGCCCCTACTATGCAGGGCGCGCCTTCTAAAGAAGTCGACGCTCCTCCTAAAGGGGATGCGCCTTCTCTACAAGACAATGAAATCCATGATTCGCCTGACCTAGATCCCCGGATACCGATGCCAACGGAGAAGATGGGGCCAGCAGAAGATACAATTGAAATCTCTGTCGATGAAAAAGATCCGAGTAAAGTTTTGAGAATAGGATCTCAGTTGGTACCAAAGTTGAAGGAAGGTCTTTCAATATTTCTCTTGGCGAAACTTGATGTATTTGCATGGATCCATTTTGATATGGTAAGAATCGATCCAGAGATAATGTGCCACCGATTGAATATCGACCCCAAGCATAAAGGGGTTCGACAAAAGTGCAGGGCCGTAAGCGGAGAGAGAGCTATAGCCCTAGCAGAAGAAGTAGAGAGACTCCTGGATGTTGGATTAATTCGAGAATCCTTCTACCCAGAGTGGCTAGCAAACCCGATGTTGGTAAAAATGCCCAACGGCAAATGGAGAACATGCGTGGATTTCACCGATTTGAATAAGGCGTGCCCGAAAGATAGTTTTCCCCTACCAAGAATTGATCAGTTGGTCGACGCCACGGCAGGACATGCCTTGCTCAGCTTCATGGACCCATACTCCGGGTATAACCAAATCCTTATGTATGAGCCTGACCAGGAGCACACCTCTTTTATTACTGATAGAGGGCTCTATTGCTATATCGGAATGCCATTTGGTCTGATCAACGCTGGTGCCACTTATCAAAGATTGGTAAACAAAATGTTCAAGAAGCAGATTAGGAAGATGATTGAAGTATATGTGGATAATATGCTCATAAAATCTAAAAGGGCGGAGGACCACATCGCCGACTTAGCCAAAATGTTCCACATCCTGAGAAAATATAAGATGAAGCTAAACCCGCAGAAGTGTGTGTTCGGTGTGGAGTCAGGGAAATTCTTGGGATTCATGGTCAACTATCGGGGGATTGAGGCTAACCCGACAAAAATCAAAGCTCTGCTAGACATGAAATCTCCCACCAGCGTCAAACAAGTACAGAGCCTGACAGGAAGGATTGCGGCCCTAAATCGATTTGTCTCAAAGTCATCAGATAGGTGCAACGAATTCTTCAAGGCAATCAAAGGAAGGGGAAAGGATTTTCTGTGGACCCCCGAGTGTGAAGAAGCTTTTCTGAAAATCAAATAGCAGTTGGGAAATCCTCCGATGTTGGCCAAACCAGAAGATGGAGAAATGTTGATTCTTTACTTGGCGGTATCTGAATACTCCGTCAGCGCGGTGTTGCTAAAGGAAGAAGCAAGCCACCAGTGGCCCGTATACTATGTGAGCAAAAGGTTGTTGGATGCGAAAACCAGGTATACCAACATGGAAAAACTAGTGTACGCTCTTATTCTTGCGGCACAAAAGCTAAGACCATACTTTCAGGCTCACCGAATAGAAGTTCGCACCGCTTATCCACTTCGGCATATTCTACATAAACCCGAATCGTCAGGGAGAATGTTAAAACGAGCAGTAGAGCTAGGACAATTCGATTTGGAATACTGTCCTCGCACGGCAATCAAGGGACAAGCGCTGGCTGATTTCATACTTGAGTTCGATGCAGAAGTTGATGACAAGGCCATAGTGGTGGCGGAACCGACCTCGCAAGGAAGTTCTTAGGATGAAAAGAGGCAGGAACTCCCACACCCTTGGTGGATATTACATGTTGACGAGGCCGTGAACAACAATGGATCAGGTGCCGGGATTGCCTTGATCACTCCGGAGGGGCACCGTTTGATGAGTGCTATCCATTTCAAGTTTTATGCTACAAACAATGATGTTGAGTATGAAGCCTTGATCAACGGTCTGAAATTAGCTCTGGAGGTAGGGGTCATGAATCTGATAGTTCGGAGCGATTCCGAATTAGTTGTGAACCAGGTCAATGGAGGTTTCCAAGCCCGGGGACCGCGAACGGAGTTATATATGAGATGTGCGCAATGCCTACTGAAAAAAATTTCAAATGCCAGGCTAGAAAGCGTTCCGCGAGAAGAAAATAGTAATGCGAATGCTTTGGCCAAGATGGGTTCACAGAAGGACAGCGTTCAACTTGGACAAATCCCTCTGGGAATCCAGGAAATCCCAAGTATTCTAGAGGTAGAGGTGCTTCAGACGCAAGAAGTCCCGCGATAAAGCTAGATGACCCCCATTCATAACTATATTCAGACAGGAGCTGTACCAGAAGACAAATTATAGGCTCGACGCCTTCGGTACCAGGCTGCAAAGTATGTGGAATATGATGGGATATTATACAAGAGAGGATTTAATCAGCCATTGTTACGTTGTGTGGATATGGAAGAAGGAAACTATATTCTCAGAGAGGTGCATGAAGGAATTTGTGGCAATCACTCGGGGGTGGTTTGGTTGCATTAAAAGTACTCAGACAAGGATACTACTGGCCGACTATGAGAGAAGATGCCTTCAATTTTGTCCGGGCTTGTGACCGTTGCCAGCAATTCGCCAACTATTCCAACGCCCCGGCATCCACCATTACCTCATTGGCGAGTCCTTGGCCTTTTGCTATGTGGTGAATTGATCTCATTGGAGAGTTGCCCAAAGCAAAGGGGGTGTGAAATGCGCCGTGGTGGCTGTGGACTACTTTACCAAATGGGCAGAGGCTATGCCAATAGCCACGATCACGGCAAAGAAGATAAGGGATTTTGTGTTCAATTCCATAGTATGCAGGTTCGGTATCCCCTACAAACTCATCTCAGATAATGGGAAGCAGTTTAATAGTAAAGAGTTAAGGAAGCTTTGGGAGGACTTGAAATTTAAAACGGACTTCGCCGCGGTTTATCATCCGCAGAGTAATGGTCAGACGGAAGCCATAAACAAAATCATAAAACATACCTTGAAGGCAAAGTTAGAAGAGAAAAAAGGAGATTGGCCAGAGGAGATGCCCATGGTCCTTTGGTCTTACAATACGACCCCTAGATCGACCACAGGAGAAACCCCCTTTCTGCTGACTTATGGGTATGAGGCCATGGTTCCCGTGGAGGTAGGAGCTGGATCCCTCCGGAGAGACGTGTTTGTTGAGGAAGATGCAGAAGTCAACCAGAGGCTTCACTTGGATCTGTTAGACGAAGCCCGAACGAACTCTCAATTAAAGTTTGCTGCATATCAGCAGAGAATCGCAAGGTATTTCAATAAAAAGATAAAATCCGTGTTGTTCAAGGTAGGAGATCTTGTGTTGTGAAAGGTTATGCCTAACACTAAGATAGCTCAGTACGGGGTGCTTGGAGCTAATTGGGAAGGATCATTCAAGGTTAAAGCTATACTCTGGAAGGGAACCTATCGCTTAGAAGATTTGGATGGTAAACTTATTCCTCGAGCGTGGAATGCGGAACATTTGCGGAAGTATTATTAGTAGGGTGTGGCTGTGTCCCCCTTATTTTCTTATGTAAAAGGCTTGTATCAAATAAATTCCTCCTAGCCTAGGGGGGTAGTACATGTGACTGCGAACCTTGGAACTAGCAGAAGGAAGAAAAATTTTCAAATAATTTCCCCATAGAGCATAGTAGCCATGGGACTGGTGTAATTTATACACTAAAGCGTATTACCAATAAAAGAGAAAAGTTACTTCAAATTGCTTTATTTGCTTAACATGAAATTTTTCATTTGAAAAACATCAGAGGCGCGCCCTATGTTGAGGCGCGCCCTATCTAATAACTTCAGCTTCATAATCAAGATAAATATAGTATACAAGGATGAAAGGAATAAACATACATGGCCAGTAAAATAATCTAAGGCAAAAGCTCCCCAGATTAAGGTGCGCCCTTGGACTGATACTTAAGTAAAATATCGCAAAGGCATTACTGATAAGAAAAAGTACGTGTTATTTGCAACTTCAAGAAATAAGGCGCGCCCTCATATCTAAACGCTACGATAAAAGGGACGTTAGTGAAAGGAATATGTCCTAAGTCCAATCATGTATTAGGATTTAGGAATAACTTCCTGTGTAATCTGTTTTGATTTCATTGATATTAATAAAAGACTTGTTTTGTTTTTATTACGGGCTCTATCTATTTAAGTGTTTAAATAAGATATACCATAGTTTAGAGTAAAGCTTTTTATGGATTATGATGAGATCATAATAGTGAGACCTAAAAGATGATAACTCTAAACTTAAATAGTTCCTGATCATAGGATTACTAACTGGTAATTAATAATCCGCAAAGATCGGTACATATTATGCTTGCTTCATTATGAAGGATGTCTGTTCTCATAGACATTTGTGTGCCGACACTATAGCTAGTATGTAGGTGCTTATTATAGAATAAGTTCACTGAACATGACTCGCACAGCTGAACAACTGATGGAGTTCACTCACGTGTCAGCAGTTGTTCACATAGTGATAGTTGTACAAGTATCCTTAGACTTGAGGTCATCATAGTCATCTTGTGTACACTGAACTATGCTTTGGTTTAGTTCTTAGTCTCCAGGGACAATTATTAGGGTTCTACTGGGTATAGGAATTTGTACACGAAGATAGTGTATGATCAATAAGGGATCTACCCCTTCTAGTGAAGGAAGCGAATGTTCAAGGCTGATCCACTTATGCTAGTTCAGGAATCTCTGGCCAGAGTGAATGAAATTAGAAAGGAGTTTCTAATTTGCATAGAACTAAGCATAGTAAATGGTAAGCAAGTGATTAAATTAGATAGGCTTGACACGAGATTCATGCCTTGTATTTAATCGGGACATTGTAGGGTAGAAGGAGTTTATTTTACGGTAACTATTCACTGAATAGGTTCTTGGCATTCTAAGAAGTGAATTCATATTATCCGGATAGTCGCGATATGCTGAGAAGTATCTCTCACGATGTAGAATAAATGTGATTAATTAATTAATCATATTTAATAAATTAGAGAATTTATATAAATAATGATAAAATAGTTTTATTATTATTTATTTCTACTACCGGCTTAATATTGAACCTACAGGGTCACACCATAAAAAGAGAATGATTTAATGGTGGAGGAATTAATTAATAATGGCTAATAATTATTTATTTGTGAAATAAATAATTAATTGGCAAATTTAATAATTGATTAAATAAGATTTAATTGATTATAAATTAATTAAGAAAAGTTCTTAAAATTATTAATTAAGGATTTAATTTTTTGGAAATTAAATCAAGAGAGAATTATTTCTAAAGTGTTTAGAAAAAGGATTAATAATTAAAAGGTGATTTAATTATTAATGAGAATAATAAATGGGATAATAATAATAATATTTATGGGAAAATTTCAGCTGAAAATTTTTCCTATAAATATACTATTATAAACCCTATTTTTATTCTAACCCCAAAATTTTATAAAACCTAATTCTCTTCACCTCCTCCTCCTCCTTAACGTCGTTTTCTTGGTGGATACCGGTGGAGTACTTCACGTTTGAGGAGCAGCTGCTAAGGATCTCTGATCGTTGCTTTTGGATCACATATTAAAGGTTAGTAATCGATCCCTACGTTTTTACCACGATTTATATGCTTTTATTTGGATTTAGTATGTGTAAAAGTGTTTTACCATGCCTCCGCTACGATAAAAATCCAACAATGGTATCAGAGCTTAGGTTGTACGCATATAGATCTGTGGTAAAAATTTCAGAATTTTATGTGCTTGTATGAATTAATTATGATTTTTATAAGTTATATCATGAATTAATTTTTTCTGATGAGAAATCGTTTCTCGGAATAATTTTGAATGTTGATCTGGATTCTACAAGTGTTGTAGATCGTCTGGGTATTTTTTTCATAATTTTATGATGTATAGATTTTTTATTATGAATTTTTGAAGTTCTTGCAATTAAATTCGTAATTAAATAAGTATATATATGTATATAAAGTTGTATATATATATATATATCTGCTATGTATATCTGCATCTGCTGTGGTTGTTTATGCTACTGCACGGAAAGAAAGAAAAGCAGACAGAGAACAGAGGAGTCAGGCACGGGAATCGAGAAAAGACGGCGATTGACTGAAAACAGAACGACCGCGCGTCGACCACGCGCGAGTGGGGCTCACGCGCTGGCATGACATGCGCGGTGCATGGTATACACGCGCTGGTGACGTCATGCTGACGTCATCAGATGATGTCATGCTGACGTCAGCGTAGGGTTCTGGGCGCGTGAAGCGCGTGGGCGCGTGAAGCGCGTGGGCGCGTGAAGCGCGTGGGCGCGTGGGTGAGTGGGTGCGCGTGGGCGGAGTTCTGACACGCGCCTGACAGCGCGTGTGCGCGTGGCCGCGCGTGGGGGACCTTGTTTCGGCGCGTGAGGGTGCGTGCTAGCTCAGATTTGAGCGATTTTGGTGCCGTTGGATTCGTCTTTTCGAGACGCTTCTAATGGTATATTATATGATATTTTATGAAATTGTTTCAAACTGTTTATAGCTAACAGAAGTGTTTTAAAGCTGTTTTTGATCGTTTGAATTGCTTTTAAGTGCTTCATGTGATACATAGAGATGTATATTGCTTAGACTAATATACTAGATGATATAACATGCCTACCTTGATGTTTATTCATGTTTATATATGTGATATATGCTTAGTTTATCATGTGATGATAGATTTAGGTGAACTTAAATGAACATAAGGCGTTTATTAGACAACCTAGTATAGTGAAATTGTTTCATAACCTTAATAATAATATTATGAATACAATCATGAGATTCTTGTGTTTATGAAACACGTAATTGAATATGAATTTTCGATATGAGAGAAAGGATGATTCTGTCAACAACAGATTTCTATCTGTAAGAAAGGGTTATTAAGTGACGCCTCTTGACAATGCTCCACCCGATCTGGGAATCATCTGATTATTGATTATTGATTTGAAATATTTAATTTAAAAGGAAGAATTTCTTTATAATATGATTATGATTGTAACATAATATAATCCCTCTAAAATTAAATAATATCAAGTAGTAATTGGCCAATGATACAACGGGCTTGTGTCGGTCATAGTCTTCCAACATGATAGAAAGTAGTTCTTATTTTTAAATCATTGTCGGTTCGTGCTACAGCCGAGGGCTTTGATTTCGAAATAAGAAATATTTGTCTATTACATAGAGATGTGTACATTGAATAAGAATCTAAAGGTCGGTACGTGCCACAGCCGTGGGCCTTTGGGGACTGATTCAATTGTACGGAATGTTGGGTTAGACTTGACTTAGAATATTGAGTTTGTCGTGCCACAGCCGTGACTCAATTATTCAAGAGGCTAAAGTTTGATTAGGGAATAACATAAGATGTAATTGACAAGAGTTGTCTACCTATTGAACATTACATGGCGGTTCGTGCTACAGCCGGGGTTGTGTAATGGAATGTAGGATCCCTATTCCCACTAGCATTATGAATGCTTAATTTTTCACGTAGGGGGTTGAATAAATTAGATAAACTAGTGGGAGCCACTTATGAATAAAGACCCGATTCATATAGTGTTTTAAAATGAAATCGAATATTTGCTAAGTGTTGTTATGTGTTTATCATTTACAAATTTACAATATACATTATATCTTCTGCACTATCACTCAGGAGCATACTAGATGCTCACAAGTTGACTGGTCCTAATTATGCTGACTGGCTTCGAAACTTGAGAATTGTTCTCAGGATTGAGAAGCTGGAATACGTGATTGACTCACCTAAGCCTACTGAACCTGCTATTGATGCACATAATGATGAACATGTTGTGTATCGTAAATGGGTAGATGATGCAAATGTTGCTCAATGCATCATGCTAGCTTCCATGAACATTGAGCTACAGAAGCAACATGAGCATATGGATGCTCACACTATCCTCATGCATCTACAAGAGTTGTATGATGTGGCAGGGAGGACAGCTCGATATGAGATATCGAAGGAGCTGTTCGTTTGTAGGATGTCTGAGGGATCATCTGTGAATGACCATGTACTTAAGATGATCAATTTGATTGAACGTCTTGGACAACTTGGTTTTACCATGGATGGGGAGCTGAGCCAAGACCTGGTCTTGCAATCGCTTCCGAGTTCGTTCTCACAGTTTATTGTGAACTTTCACATGAATAAGTTGGATGTCAGCCTGCCTGAACTCCACAACATGTTGAAGACTGCGGAATCGAATTTTCCCCCTAAGAAGAGTTCTGTTCTTCTAATTGGTGAAGGTTCCAATCCTAAGAAAAGGAAGAGGAACCCTTCCAAGAAGAAGAAAGTAGGTGAGAACACGCCGGTTCCACCAAAAGCTGAAGACCCCAAGAGCAAAGTTGTTTGCTTTCACTGTAACAAGGTGGGGCACTGGAAGAGGAACTGCAAGGTTTACCTTGCAGAATTGAAGAAGAAGAAGGGTAGTGAGACTACCGCTTCTGATTCAGGTATGTTCATGATAGAAGTGAATATGTCATTAAATCAAATTTCTACTTGGGTATTAGATACCTCCTGTGGTTCTCAAATCTGCAATTTTTTGCAGGGACTAAGGAGAAGTAGGACTCTTGAAGAAGAGGAGGTGATTCTACTGATGGGAAATGGAGCAAGAGTTGCTGCTGTAGATGTAGAATCATTTCATTTACATATGCCTACGGGAAAGACTATTGTTTTAAATAATTGTTATTTTGTTCCCTCGATTGTGAGGAATATTATTTCTATTCCCATGTTAGACTTGGCTGGATTTTCATTTATTATTGAGAATAATGAATGTTCTATTCTTAGAGATAATATTCTTTATGGACGTGGTACTTTAAATAATGGTCTGTATGAATGTGACATAATTTACTTCAGATTGAATAAACTAATAAAAGAATAGGGATGATGAAAATCTCACTTCATTGTGGCACTGCAGTCTCCATTTAGTAGACATGGAGAGAGGGCTATAAATTTGCTAGGAATGGTACACACAGATGTATGTGGACCAATATCTAAGCAAGCCATGGTTGGATTTTCATACTTCATTACTTTCATGGATAATAGATCTAGATTCAGATATGTGTTTGATGAAACACAAGTCTGAATCCTTTGAAAAGTTCAAAGAGTATAAGTATGAAGTGGAGAAACAACCAAATATAGTATTATAACTCTTCGATCAGATCGAGGTGGTGAATACTTTAAAGGAGTGTTTCTAGATTATCTCAAAGTAAATGGTATAGTCTCCCAGTGGACTCCTCCAGATTGGTATCTGAAAGGAGAAATTGAACTTTGTTAGACATAGTTCGGTCCATGATGAGCTATGAGAATCTTCCGGTATTCCTATTGGGTTATGCATTGGAAACCTCAGCATACTTACTGAATAAGGTGCCTTCCAAATCTGTTCCTCAAAACTCCGTATGAGATATGGAAAGAAAGGAAACCGAGTCTTAAACACGTTAAGATTTGGGGATGTCCAGCTTATGTCAAGAAAGTTGACCCAGATAAGCTGGAATATCGATCCGTAAAATGTAGTTTTGTGGGATATCCTAAAAAGACTTTAGGGTATTACTTTTACACCGATCATCGGGTGTTTGTCTCCAGACATGCTACCTTCTTGGAAAAGGAGTTTATCCTTGAAGGAAACAGTGGGAGCAAAATTGAACTTGATGAAGTTCAAGAAGCACAAACTACTACGGATCAAGTGGAAACACCTGTTCTGACTGAACAACCTTCTGTGGAACAGCCCATTCGTAGGTCAGGGAGAGTATCTTGCCAACCTGAGAGGTAATATGGCCTTGTCATTGAGAATGACAATGAGTTGTCGATCATTGATGATGACGACCCTGTGACCTTTAATGAGGCTATGAGTAGTGTTGACTCAGAGAAATGGCATAGTGCCATAAAATCCGGAATGAAATCTATGTATACGGGATACAAAAGAATGATTAGAGCAGATGGTCAGGTGGAGACCTTTAAGACCAGGCTTTTGGGAAAAGAATTCAAACAAAGGCAATGGATTGACTTTGATGAAACCTTTTACCTGTAGCCCTGTTAAAATCAGTTCGGATTTTGCTTGCGATTGCTGCTTACTACGACTATGAGATCTGGCAATTAGCCAGATGGTTTTCTTTCCAAGAGAAATGAAAACCTAGTGTGCAAGCTGCTGCGAACCATATGTGGTTTAAAGCAAGCTTCTCGTAGATGGAACATCCGTTTTGATGAGACAATCAAAGAGTTTGGTTTTATGAAAAACGTAGATGAACCATGTGTCTACAAAAGGGTTAGTGGGAGCGCGATAACATTTCTTGTGTTGTATTGAATTAGAGTTGACACACATAACAACATAGCAGACCCACTCACAAAGCTACTTTATGAAAGTCACTTTGATCGTCATAAAGACAAGATGGGTATTAGATACCAGAGTGATTGGCTTTAGTACAAGTGGGAGATTGAAAGGAATATGTCCTAAGTCCAATCATGTATTAGGATTTAGGAATAACTTCCTGTGTAATCTGTTTTGATTTCATTGATATTAATAAAAGACTTGTTTTGTTTTTATTACGGGCTCTATCTATTTAAGTGTTTAAATAAGATATACCATAGTTTAGAGTAAAGCTTTTTATAAATTATGATG
The DNA here is from genome assembly GCF_009905375.1 of Apium graveolens. Lineage (NCBI taxonomy): Eukaryota > Viridiplantae > Streptophyta > Magnoliopsida > Apiales > Apiaceae > Apium > Apium graveolens. Next base: position 25,750,806 of record NC_133652.1, read on the forward strand.
AGATCATAATAGTGAGACCTAAAAGATGATAACTCTAAACTTAAATAGTTCCTGATCATAGGATTACTAACTGGTAATTAATAATCCGCAAAGATCGGTACATACTATGCTTGCTTCATTATGAAGGATGTTTGTTCTCATAGATATTTGTGTGGTGGCACTATAGCTAGTATGTAGGTGCTTATTATAGAATAATTTCACTGAACATGACTCGCACAGCTGAACAACTGATGGAGTTCACTCACGTGTCAGCAGTTGTTCACATAGTGATAGTTGTACAAGTATCCTTAGACTTGAGGTCATCATAGTCATCTTGTGTACACTGAACTATGTTTTGGTTTAGTTCTTAGTCTCCAGGGACAATTATTAGGGCTCTATTGGGTATAGGAATTTGTACACGAAGATAGTGTATGATCAATAAAAGATCTACCCCTTCCAGTGAAGGAAGCGAATGTTCAAGGCTGATCCACTTATGCTAGTTCAGGAATCTCTGGCCAGAGTGAATGAAATTAGAAATGAGTTTCTAATTTGCATAGAACTAAGCATAGTAAATGGTAAGCAAGTGATTAAATTAGATAGGCTTGACACGAGATTCATGCCTTGTATTTAATCGGGACATTGTAGGGTAGAAGGAGTTTATTGTACGGTAACTATTCACTGAATAGGTTCTTGGTATTCTAAGCAGTGAATTCATATTATCCGGATCGTCGCGATATGCTAAGAAGTATCCCTCACGATGTAGAATAAATGTGATTAATTAATTAATCATATTTAATAAATTAGAGAATTTATATAAATAATGATAAAATAGTTTTATTATTATTTATTTCTACTACCGGCTTAATATTGAACCTACAGGGTCACACCATAAAAAGAGAATGATTTAATGGTGGAGGAATTAATTAATAATGGCTAATAATTATTTATTTATGAAATAAATAATTAATTGGAAAATTTAATAATTGATTAAATGAGATTTAATTGATTATAAATTAATTAAGAAAAGTTCTTAATATTATTAATTAAGGATTTAATTTTTTGGAAATTAAATCAAGAGAGAGAATTATTTCTAAAGTGTTTAGAAAAAGGATTAATAATTAAAAGGTGTTTTAATTATTAATGAGAATAATAAATGGGATAATAATAATAATATTTATGGGAAAATTTCAGCTGAAAATTTTGCCTATAAATATACTATTATAAACCCTATTTTTATTCTAACCCTAAAATTTTATAAAACCTAATTCTCTCCACCTCCTCATCCTCCTTAACGTCGTTTTCTTGGTGGATACCGGTGGAGTGCTTCATGTTTGAGGAGCAGCTGCTAAGGATCTCTGATCGTTGCTTTTGGATCGCATATTAAAGGTTAGTAATCGATCCCTACGTTTTTACCACGATTTATATGCTTTTATTTGGATTTAGTATGTGTAAAAGTGTTTTACCATGCCTCCGCTGCGATAAAAATCTAACAGTTAGATATTAATGATACGATAACAACTTCGAGATCACGTAAAAAGAAAAACACCTACAAATGTGCTAAATAAATAAGTTCTGATATCAAAGGGCGCACCCTGTAGCAACATAAGTCATAATGAACTAACAAGATTTATGGTGACATGAGGGCGCGCCACCATGAAAATATGAGTCTCATGTTTTTATAAGTAACCAAGAAAAGGTCAGAGTGACTTAACAAATTTTTATGCATACTGAGAAAGATAAAATCATATTAAGTCATACGAAATGTCATGATGCAAAGTAAAAGAGTAGCAGAAAAATAAGTCGTACAACTTTGCACAACATCAAAAGAGGGCTGGCTCCTCAGAAGTATTTGAAACTTAAGTATAAATAAAGGAAAGACATAAATTAAGGCGCGCCTTGAGACTGGTCTGTTGGAGGAATGGTTTGAAGAGGAACAGTGGGATCAGCTTCAGGCGCATCCTTGGGGATTTCCTCTTGTGGCGCGCCCTCACCTTCTTCCTCCTCCAACCCAAGTTCTATCCTCCTTGCCTTAATTTCAGCAGCATGCTCCTTCTTAAATTCCACCATCTCAACAACGGTCTCTTCCCCAAACTTCTCAAAAGTATAATCAGGGTCATTGGCCACAAAACCAACCCTGTAGAAGTGGAAACCATTGGAAAATGCTTCATCAGTCATTTCCCTCTTCTCATCAGGCCAGCCCAGTTTCTGTTGCTCCTCCAGATACTCAATCCTCAAGTTGGCTGCACCAAGCTCAGTATGGAGAGAGGTAGCCTTTTGTTGGCAATCTCTAGCTGAGAAGTGAGGTTGGCCACATCATCCTTGAGAAAGGAGATTTCAGAGTCCTTGGCCTTGATATCCTTAGCATGCAAAAAGTCCTTGTCCTTGAGGGTGTTTTTCAGAATGTTGTTGTCACCCTGCAGCCTCTCTAGGCGCGCCCCCTCTTCAAGTAGCTTGTCCACCACTAGGGTGGAGTGGATGAACAATTGGAAAGATGTCTTTATAGAAGCATGAGCAGCATCTCCCAAATCCATGGCTTGCCACTGTTCCACTCCTTCATCTGAAACGTGAAGGTACCCATGGGGCCAAGAGCGTTCAAGGCAGCAGAAGAGCCAGAAGGCGCGCCCTCTGCTCTATGCCTCTTAGGCGCGCCTTGTTTATCTGTAAGATCGATCACGGGCCTTTTCAAGACAGGAGTTGTCTGAGGAATAGGAGTTGGGTTGAGGACGGATGTCTGTGCTGCAGGAGCATCTTTCTTCGGCTTAGGCTTGGATTTGTCACCAGGGCGCGCCCCAAAAGACTTGGGAATTCTTGGAGGAGCCATTTCTGCATAAAACATAGAACATGTTAATTGAACGTGACAGTTAAGTGTGGAAGAGAGCAATAAATAAAAGCAATTGATAAAGATAACATTGATAAACATGTATAAAGTGCTACGCCTAGAGTGAAAGGGCGCGCCCTGAGAGGCGGAAAGATTAACCACATGAACAGGAATTTATATCCAGTATGCTAATACAAAAGCTAACAGAAAAGAAGTTAGGACGCGCCAATTGTAGGAGGGCGCGCCTTTAGACTCTACAATTGTTGAACCTGAAGGATCTTGGCCTTGAAAAGAGCTGTCATCTGCTTCTTCTTCTTCTTCAGCCTCTTCCTCACTATCTAGGTCGATTATACGGGAAACAGGGGCGCCTTTCCTAAACTTTACATATTTACATTTTCTCCCTACTTGGTCAGAAAGGATTCCGACTCGCATCAGATTAGTCCGGGTGACTAAGGTCTTTAGGTTCCACCTGTCAGCAGCCACTCTGAGAAGGGCTTCAGCTCATTTTTTGGGCTCGCCCTTAAGTGGTTTGGCCACTGGTCTATCTAAAAAAAGTATAAAGATGTGAAAAGGAGCAAATAACATAGAAATAATGCAAGGAAAGAAAGAAAGGGTGCGCCCTTACTTGGTGACTTGTTAAATCTTATCCTTATTATGGGAACGTCATACAAATAAAAAAAGTTTTCCTTCCAGCCTTTTTCATGGCTAAGCTTGCCATAGGAGAAACCCTTCTTGTTATGTTGCTTGTCTACAACCAAGTAGTAGTACCCATGGTCAGATTTTCTTAGGTTAAAGAAATAGGCGACTTCAGCCATGGAAGGTTGAGGGAAGCCCAGGTTTGTATAGAGAATGAACAGGGCCAGAATAAACTTGTAGTTGTTGGGAGAAAGTTGGAGTGGAGCCACGTCGTAAAGTTCTATCACTTCCCTAAGATAGGGGTGTAAGGGTGCGCCTATACCCAAAGATACCAGTTTTGGGCTGGTTACCATTCTAGGGATTTTAAAGTTCCTTCCATAGTTGAAGATATGGGGCCGCATCATGCTCAGAGGGCGCGCCCATATGCCTTCCATATCATAAAACTCCATGAGCTATCCTAGTTGCTCACCTGAACAAGCTAAGGACAGGCCCACACAGAAAAGCTTCCCATGCTCCTTCCTGAAACGTTTCTTCACAGCTTCATTGCATGGTTCGAATTCATCCCAATCAAAGTCTAATTCACTGTCAGAAACTTCCCAGTGTTGGAAGGGGATTGAAGAAGGTTCAGGGGAAGTGGAAAACTGGAAGGAGTCCTCATCAAAGAAATTGTCTTCATCACGGAGAGGTGACGCATTTACTTCAGGCGCGCCCTCAAAAATAGGAGAAGCAGGCGCGCCCTGTGTTTTTTGAGGAGATGGGCTCGGGGAAACAGCCCTGTAGGATACTTTAGAAGGTCATGCACCTACGTTGACACCCCTCTCAACACCCCTATACCTATCGGCATTCAAACTCTCGAACCAGTCATCGTCATCCAGTTTTGTCCTATCTGGGGCTGGGGATCTGTCCTTTTGGACCAGCTTCTGCTTCCCGTGTCTACGAGATAAAGGAATGTTGTCCGTAGAAGAACTGTCTGAGGAGTCTGCCATCAAGATACCCTTTTTGGAATCTTGAAGAAGGCGCGCCACCCGGTTCAGAAATTCAGGAGTATGGTGAGCGTTTGGGGGCTGAGGATCGAAGTAAGTGTTTGGAGGCGAATAGATCCCCAAATTTGTAAGGAAATTCTTGAAAGGGTGAAAAGGAGAGGACGCGCCCTCGTCTTCCAGCTGTCAAGAAAACCAAAAGAAATTTTGAGGGCGCGCCCGATACGAAAGAACGAGATACGAAAGTATAAAGGAAATAGGAAAGATAGGGGGAGGTGTAAGAGAAGAATATTTCTTATGATCTATGTCAACTCCCTTCTAAGACAAGCCTTCTCATGAGGATGTGTTTTATTACAAACAGGCGCGCCTTATTATGGTCATGTACAGATTATAAGAGGCTAAAGATAAGGTGCGTCCTAAGTTGCTGGCGGATTTTAAAGGCACAGATGGTCATGTGCAGATCATAAGTAATGGTTTTTAAGGCATAAGGGCACTAACGATTGAAATTCTCAAAAACACCAGTTTAAAAGTTAAACCCAATGATTTTGGATCTAAATCATAAAAAATTCGAAATTACACATATACATACACAGATACATACACCATTTTATGTATATCTTCAAGAACAGTTAAGGGAGTTGAAGAGACAAAGTAGCATGCAATGTGATTTATGTGATAAAATTCAGAAAAGAAGGAAGTTTTACATACCTTTTCGAATGGAGAAGAGAATGATCGGAAAAAGCTGGGGAAATGGTGGCCGAGAGAGAGGATTCCGAGCAGAAGAGTAGTGCCGCCGGTGGTGGTGCTCTGAAAAGGAAAGGAGGGTAAAGTAAGAGAGAGGGTAAGAGTGAAAAGTAAATAAAGGATATGATTGGTATTTATAGTTGAAAAAATGACAGTTGTTAAAATAAATCACGTCAATCATGTCAGGCACGATTTCCGAATAAATAGGGGAACCGTTTCAAAATAATTCAAATTTTAGGACGCGCCCTCTTGAAGGCGCGCCTCATATAAATTATCTCAGTGACTAGAAATCCTGGATGCAAAATTTGGAACTTTAAGAAGGCATGCCCTATTGAAGGCACGCCCAGTAAGATAATATCGGAGAGTTTGTTTATACAGATTTTGATAAGGATGAGAAAAAAATTCCAATCCCATTTTCAATGACATATGGAATTTGGGGGTAGTTGTTATGCCCAAAAATTGGTATAAACAATATTCAGATTGAGATTGATAAAATAGGCAAAATCGAAGGAGAAACGCCTAAAATCTAGGGAAAGATAAGATTGACTTTCCATAAAAAAGAAGGCGCACCTTAAGAACGTGCCCCATTGACTGAATAGCTGATTGACAGTTGTGGTTATCATGCCTTAAAGGCGCGCCCTCAAACATAATGGGGAGGCGCGCCCAATTATTGAAGAGGAGGTGAGGAATTCCTTGATTGGATTTTGTTCCATGGTGAGCCTTAGGGCGCGCCCTAAGTGAGGAAGGCTCCTTGGACGGATTACTCGGACATGATTATTTTGACAAACTCATGCCTTGGCTTTACTGGATAGAGTTGGGGCAAGCCCTAATGGTGAGTAATTTAAGGCGCGCCCTATGATGTAGAATGACAAAAGAAGAGATCAAAGGCTGATGACACAGGGTGGCGCCAACATACAGGAATGTTTGGGCACGCCCTTAACTTCTATTTGGCACACAAATGCATCTTTGACATGCTACTTGGACGAACTCTTTGGAAGATTCAAGGAAGATGGAGAATGTTATTACTAACCTATTTGATGCAGGTACTCTATTGAAGAACTCCTCCCTGTAGCACATCTACAGGAAAGGCGGTGTCCGTGGTCAGAGACCTCCAGAAGTATGCCTGGACTGAAGGTCTCCTCCTATAGTCAATGGGTGTCCTCATTGGGGATGTGAGGTGAAATTTGGTGTGTGCTTTCGGAGCTCTGTCTCTGTAGTCAACGGGTGTCCTCGTTGGGAGACTTCGGAGTATCCTGCACTTTGCACCCAAAAGCTTGGGATCACTTGTCCTGTAATCTGGTAGGGGCTCCTTATCGGGGGACAAGGATGCGTCCAACATTTGGGGTGAACCACGGCTATACCTGCGTTAGTGGACTAGAGAAACAGCTGGTAGCGGAGGGTTATCCTTGGCCAGGGAGATGCCTCATCCGTGAAGTCTCGAAGCCGCGGACAAGCCTTGGGCCTTTGTGGTTGGGCCTCATCGGCGGACATTCCTAAAGCTAGTAGAAGACGGTTTCCAGTGGGTTTTCTACTGGGCCTCCAGATAAGAAATCTAAGCCCATTAGGTTTCTTGTTCCCCAAGAACTACGTGGGCTTGATCCCCTATAAATAAGGGTACGTAGGCAAATTGTAAGGGGTCAGAAGCGAGAGCGCAAAGGAGCCACCACTAACCCTAAGCAATCTCAGCCCCCAATAATTATCACCACCAAACACTGTTCATCTTTTCCGACGAATACTGTTCATCGGATCCAACGGTTACTGTTCACGTTTCCGACGAAGAACTGCCACCACAGATCTTGTTTCCAGCTACTAACCTCAATTTTTGTTGTTCCCAAATTCCTCCGTCAACAGGTTACACTCATGAACTTATTTATCAAGTTATACTTCCTATCTATATAAACTTACCGAAAAGTGTTGTAAACTTGTTTGATTAGCAACATTTAGTGACTTCATGACCATTCATTTGATTTACCCATTTCATTTTTTTCATAACAAATTTTACACTTTAATAATTATTATATCTTACTTATTATAACTATTTTGGTATTTATCATTAATTTTTTTAATATGTAAATTCAAAAGAAAAATAATTATACATACACTATCTTTCTGATTTATTTTTTTATTAATATCTTAACAAACATAAGTACTGATATTATAACACGTGAATTTAAATAATTGCTATCTTTCATATTAAATAAATTATAAATGTGCATTATAAATTCTAAAATAAAATTGAGTTAAAATAATAATTAAAAATTAGATTTCAATACTAATATTTTTAATTGTAAATTCGTGCGCTAAATAAAATTTTGAATATAAAATATTTTAACATGGAACTAAAAATAAATATAAAAAAAATATAAACACCAACTTTAATAAAGAAACATATTTTATTTATAAATATATTTATTACTAATATATGAGTTGTTTTTGTTTTTCAAGTTTGACTGGGAAGTGCAAGTGTGCAACTAACAAGGTGGATAAGCAACTTTCTTCTTTGCACGGATATTTGGAGTTTCCGGACATTTCTAATAGCTATATTTTGTCAAACCAAACTCTATCTATTTTCACTTCCCAGTTATTAATTTAAAATAACCAGGTGTATATGTATCAACCAAACGACCTCTTAGGTATAACTAACTTTCATTCTCTCAATGAAATATAGCTGAGTGTAGCATTGTATTTATAGTATTGATCTTAGCTTGTAACAGACACCACTTCTTCAATCAATGAAATAAAGAAATGTTTCTTTTCAACAGAGAATAACAAGACCATTACCGGAATATTCTGCAGTCTATGACAAAATTTGGGATTAGGAGATTATCTCCAGAGATGAAGACTTGGGCCTAAGAGAGGTCTTGAGTTGGATAAAGAACTACGACTGGCCCAAGTACGAGATTGAATCAGATTGTCTCAGTTGCTATTCATGCAATCAGTAGTTCTTCTCATCCTTTTTGAATTCTGTTAAAATATAGATCTAGTTGGGTGTTATTCTAATAATGTTTTAAAACGATTGGTTCCTTAATATGATATCACATTTCAGGCAGTGGAAGGATTCACGAAAGGCAAATTTATATCTCAAAAATGGGACGCCCGTGATCCACTATTCGTTCCAAAAATGGGCTCTCGAGTGAGGGTAAGTGTTAAAATATGCATAGTAGTAGCAGTTCAGGAATGTAAGCAGATGATTGCTTCTCTAATATTGTTGAGTGGACCGCATAGGCTGGCTCCGCATAGGCTGGCTCCGCATAGGCTTGCTCATCAGTTTGCTGGAACTTCTTATGTCTTATGAATACTCTGATCGCATAGTATTGCACAGGGTCGGCCCTTGGGTAAGGCGACCTAGGCGGCCGCCTAGGGCACCACCGCGCTCAGTGGCACCAAAATATTTCAATAACATATGTATATAAGTGTATTTATTTTTTATATTATTTTTTTTTATTATTTTTTATATTTTAAAATACAAATTTTAATTAGAATACATTAACATATATGTGATTGGGGGACATATTAAAATTTTAAAATATATTATTATCTTTGCGATAACTTTATTTTAAAATTAAAATATAATTTACTTTAAAAATATAATTAAAAAATTTATTTAATAAACAAAACAAAGTAAAAATGTGAAAGGTTTGGAGAAATTGAGTTTTTGGACTATGCGCGTCTATACCCATTACCCCAGATGGCCAGATGAAGTCATGTAACAAAAGTACAAAACCCTCTCCTTCCCTCTGCTTAGCTACCAAATAAAATACAGTTAGTATTTTCTATGTGCATCTAGTTTAACTTGTTAAATATCATTAATGCAGTTAGTAAGTTCTTACAACTTGAAGATATTGATATTGATATTGCATTGTCAAGATTGGAAGAACTTATAAATTTCTTTAATGAGTTTAGAAAAACTGGTTATGACTCTTGTAAGAAGGAGGCAAAAGAGTTAGTTTTGGAATTGGATGTGGAGCCTGTGTTTCCTGAAAAGCGAAAAATTTGTAGGCTTGTTCATTTGAATGATCTTGGGGTTACTTCAGCTGATGATGATCAGAACTTGAGTGCTGAACAAAAATTCAGAAGGTATTATTTCTTGTATATTGTTGATCAAGGTGTTTTTCAACTCAAAGAACGGTTTAAACAGTTTCAAGATTATAAGGAAAATTTGGGTTTTTATTTAACCTGAAGAAGCATTTATCTAGTGATGATGAGGGGTTAAAATCTTGTTGCATGAAGCTTGAGGGATTTCTTAGACATGATATGCGATATGATATTGTTGGCGCGGAGTTGTTTAACGAGTTACTAGTGTTTCGAATGGTAATACCCGATGAGATAACAAAGGCAATAGATGTGCTTAATTATTTAGGTTCTAGTTCAAGACAAATAAATTATCCAAATGCTTGGATAACTTATAGAATCGTTGTGACCATTCCTGTGACCATTCATGTTACAGTGGTAGAGGCGGAAAGGACATTTTCTAGATTGAAACTGATCAAATCTTATCTCCGCTCTTCGATGTCTCAAGATAGATTTAATGGATTGGCTTTATTGTCTATTGAAAATGAGCTGACAAGTTCTCTAGATTATAGCAAAATCATAGAGAGATTCACATCTCAAAAGCCTAGAAAAAAGTTTCAAAATCAATAAAGGTAAACTCATTTTTATAACTTTATTTTGACATTGTTGTGTACTAGTAATGATGACTGTTCTATATGCATGATACTACATCAGTGGCTTGCAGGAGATTATTGTAGGAGGTTGAAAACTTGGATATTTAGCATACAAGAAATTCATTATATTCACTTGCTACTTTAGATTCAAGTAAGTTTTCTTTTATACAATGAATATATTTTATTGTGATTTTTTGGTTATGAATATGGGGCACCATTTTTGAATCCCGCCTAGAGCACCCAAATACATGGGGCCGGCCCTGGTATTGCAAATGATGTACCTCGGAATTTCTTAGCTATTCAACCTCAAATTTCTTTGCTACTGCATTAGTAGATACGCTCATATTAAGGCATTAACTATTAAGACACCAACATTGCTTCAAAAAAGAGTATTTCATTATTTTCTTAGAAAATTCCATTATTCTAAGTGATTCCAATTGTTAAAATGGTTTAAACCGAAGTAAACCTTGTAATATATGCAGAAAATCATATACAAGATCTTTAAAATGAAAACTTCGCCCAGTAGATTCGAACTAGTTTAATCATTTTGCAACAATAAATCACACTAGTATCATGAACACTTTCTTGAACTTGCAAATAAATTGTGCATTAGCAACTAGAGTTCTAAAACCAAATTGTTACAAACAATATTAGTAATAATGTGCCAGTGATCTTTGTTTACAACCTTCCCAATAGCAACATGTGATATGCTAGATTTTCGCAAATAAAATATAACTTGTCATGTGTACTTAACGCCCATCTGTACTTGCTATGTATGCATATTTCATGTTAATAATGTTGCCACAAAGATACTTGATTCATAAGCATGGCATATAATATATCAAGTCAACTCAATCCCAGATTACATGCTGCTGTACCAGACATGATAAAAAAACTATTTGCACAAGTATTGAACAACGTGTGCCCCTATTGTTCAAGGTAGTAAGATTTATATTTTAATCAGGCATGTGCAGAAAAAAAAAACTCATCAGATCAGGGAATATCATAGTTGAGGTAATTACATTGGGTTCAACTGATAAAAAAGTACCATAGCCTCTATTTTACTATCTTTATATGTATAACAATTATGCCTACTGTTTCTTATTCTAATAATAAGCTATTAACTGATCCTGTTTGGAAGACATTGCCCGAAAATTTGAACGTGTGAAATTTAATTAATTAAAAAATAAAGCTATGGAATGTAGTAGAACAGTATAAACTCCACATGAAAAGAGTGGACCTGGTTTGAATCAGTGTTCAGCCTTATGTTTATTTATCTAATCTGTCACACACTCCATTCAAAACCATTCTGATCCTTATATTACACTGATCTCACCTTCTGTACACACACCTACATCCAACATCATGCTTTTCTTCTTCGATTCCAATATCCGACAACAGTTCCTCCTTGGTGACTGCCAATCAAAAGGTCAAAACAAAATCAATGAGAAGACACACATTTCAAGTATTTATTTCTTACATTTATTCCAATTTAAGTTTTAATACAGCAAATTTAATAATGTTGATTTTAAAAAAAAAAAGAAGAGAGAAATTATATGTTTTCATGATAGTTCAAGCCTAATGGTTGGCTGTATACAATACACTCGAGTCTAGGGCCTTAAATATAAAGCACAGAGCACCCTTCCTAATATAGAAGGGAAATGCCAGAAAGCGCTTGAGGTTACAAATGAACCGAATAGGTATGTTATGGTGCAAATATTATAACTCAATGGTCTTTTGCAGCAAACAGTTAGTGTAGAGTAATATTAAGTCTGATCATTAATACTGGTTGAAAATTAAAGAAACGAGGGAGGGCTTACCCTGTCCCATAGATGTGGATCAGGCTTCTTGTAAACCACCACTCTATCAATTTCAGCAGGAGTTGTCAAGTTCCATTTGCATGCAGGATGAGGGATACGATGTCGATCATATACAGTCACTGTTTGGTTGGTAACAGAATCGAATCTCACCCTTGACAAATAAAACACAAAGGGCCTTTGGCAGGGGTTTCGAGCAACTGGCCTTGTATTAAAAGCATATGCAGTGTAATCTGCTCTCCTATACCAATTTAAGAATGTTCTTGTAGGCATTTCAATTTCGCGAGGTGATAAAACTCCCCTGATTATTTGAATGGCAAATCCCCAGGAGACTGAAATGGTCCAAGTCTTCGTTTTTTCATAACAAATGGATTGTTGTATAAGACCCGCCGAATCCAGCTTCATTGGAATTGTCAGTCTCCTCAGAGCTTCTACTCGTGTAACATTGGGAAATATTGGCTCCACCACATCAAGGTGGTGCAAGGACACTAATGGTGTCACTGGATGTGCCGCAAGAAGTCCAAATAAGTTCCCATAAACATCATACTGAAACCAAATTTATATGCCAGAGTTCAGTAACATTTAAAAACCTGTATGCTTATGCCTATCAACAAAACAAGAACTAGCCCACCACTTTTTGACCAAAATAGACATTCAGCATTATTGATTTGTAAATGGAATCTAGCAATATCTGTCTGCCCTACATATGTAGTATGACCGTATGATGGACAAAACGCCCAACAAGACATATCTCATTGATACCTACCACTGTTGGTGCCTTTAAGCTGCTTTTATTTGGGGTAAGCAACAAACAAGAAACAAAGGTTCAGTCCTACTAGTATTCTAGTGCTGCAAGGTAATATAGAGTAATATGTTTACCTACTTACCTTCTTACTATAGTTGGGACAGAGATGAATAATGTAGTGGCTGTGGCTCCACTACACCAATGTATCAAAACAATAATGTTGCCTAAACAATTATACAATACCACCTAGAAAACCATAGTACAATATTGATTTGATAGCCACAATCACAAAAGATGTTAAATATTACTGCATTTTGATTGAAGGTATAGAAATTACCAAGGTAACAATAAATGAAAAAACATTGTCGGCAAGTTCCTAAAACTATTGAACATATAACATTCAGACAACTAACATAAATTTGTATGATTTGAACAATTTAGCATAAGAGCCAGACAATCCAAGCTCATATTTTAGTGAATAATCAAATAAGAGCCGTACAATCCAAGTTCATAGTTTAAGTGAATAATTAAACCTGGTGAAAGCCGAGTTCTTTAGTGAGTGGAACACCGAGTTCCGCCATACAAGCCTGCATTCTATCATCAGAGCCATACAATCCAGGATATCTCTGAATACATTCGTCCTGCATTTTAACAAGAGCCTTAGCTAATGGATAACTTATAGCAAATCCACCGCCACCGTATGCCATCCCATAAGAAAAATATATATTCTGCAAATGACTCTCAGATAAACTCCCAATATAGTAATACTGATTATGGTCATACTTATTCAAAATTCTCACTAAATTCTCAGTTACAAAAACTGTATCATCATCTCCCATTACAAACCACCTCACATTCTTCATTCCCAATCGCAAAGTCTCCGATACTATCCTTGAAATCCGAATAGCAGACCGGTGCCCCTGCCGGTTCATATACGCAAAATGGGACGTATTACCGGAGATTTTCAATGGAGGTAACCCCTCGTCTTTTTGACCTTTCACAGGATTATCCAACCAAACAATCCCCCTCATCTTTCCAGGCTTCCACCACAACTTAATGTAGTTCTTCCTCTTTTCCCACAACTTAGCCGACGCAGCAATGCCGAAAACAATGTCTTTAACCTCAGTTTTTCGGTAAGTTTCTTGATTTCCCGGCAAAAGTGTCAAATTGCCAGATTCTAATTTGTGCACAGAAAGGCTTCTGTGACTAATTGTTGGGAAAATTTCATCATCACAAGCACGAGAATTTATAACAAGCTTAAGTGTATATACAATATAAGTAGCTATAACAAACAAGATTAACCAAACCATCAGCTTTGGCAAAGCTCTAGTGTTTCTCATTTGTTCCCAAACAAGTAGCTTCTCTGTATCTTTCTGAGAAACTTTCATTATAAAATCTTGAAAAAGAAACAAGATTTTATGAAAATAAATCAATTGCTCAAAAGGGTTTTAGGGCAAACAATAAATAGATACAAAGATTGAATCTTTTTATCAGGGTGTGTATAAAGATTGAATCTTTACTAGGTTTATAGGTGATTTAGGTGAAGCCCATTTAGATCTAGGGTTGAATAGTAATAAATATTACAGTAAATGAACACAAAAGTGGATGAGTAAATTAGAGAAACAGAGCATGCATTGGTTGCTACTTGCTACTGTTAAATAGCACACTACTTGCTACCCTGTGTAAAAGCTTTTTAAAATGACTGTAAATAAATGTACAGATGAAATAGAGATTTGTGTGTATAATGTTTTGTAAACTTATACAAAGTGTAGAGACAAAATGCTTACATTCAACGGGGGAAAGAAAGAAATCCTCGTATTAATGAAAATGATGGTAGGATGATAGAGATTTTGGTAGGATGCTGAGATAAGGATACATGACAGCTTGAGACTTGAGAGAGTATTTTTTTCTTAAATTGTCAACCAATTTTCGGATGTTTATCAACTGATAACTACAATTTTTTATATTAAAAAATTTAAAGAAATTGCAAAATGACTTGTAAGAACTAAATTATTATTTAAAACTTGAATTAAGAATCAACTGATTTATTCTTATCTTAATTTTTTTTCAAATAAAAATTTTAATTATCTTTTCAAATAATTTTATTATCTTTAAAAACTAAATTCCTCCATATTCCAAAACTCCACACTACAACCTAAACACCCCCTACCTCTAGCGTCATCACCCATTTTGCCACCACCACCCTTTCCCGTTCATATCCATTTTTTCGGTCTTCCTCCCTTCATGTTTCCATAATTAACTAATTTTATAACTCATGCAATGCATGTATATATTCTATATTGTGCTAATTGAAAACATTTTTACTGTAATTATTGACAATATATTTGTGTTATAACCTAAAAATGAATAACTTATTTGTTTATACATACGAGCATAAGTAACTGAGGTATGTTTGCAATGGTGCATGTTAGTGTTACACCCAAGTCCCACATTGAAAATATTTGGGACTTCTCTTTAGTTTATAAGACAAAATACTATCACTACTTGTACCAACAAATCATGATCTTTTGGAGGTATGTGGTGGGCTAGTCGTTACCTAAGTTGGTTGCATTTGAGACAGCAGGCTTCGGCTTATTTCGGATTCGGAATCGGAACTTGACCTGTTTCTCAAAAAAGACTAGGGATTTGACCTAGGTTGTCACATATGGTATCAGAGCCGACTCTCGAAAGCTTGATTCGTCAAGTTGCTGGAGGTGGGGACACGAAAGCTGATGGTATTATCCCGCATTAGACAGAGATCCGGAAGCGGGGACACGAAGCCAGCTGGTATTATCTCAGAATGACTAGAGAGGCAAAGATCAAGACATATAGCTGTCTGTTTTGGCCTGGCGATGGCGTTAAAAGTTTAAGTGGGGGAGTTTATTACACCCCAGACCCACATCGAGGAGATTTGGGACTTCTCTTAATTAGTTTATAAAACAAAGTACTACTAATACTTGCACCAACAAATCATGATATTTTTTAGGCCTGTGGTGGGCTAATCGTTACCCAAGTTGGCTTGGGGACACGAAAGCTGATGGTATTATCCCGCATTAGACAGAGATCCGGAAGCGGGGACACGAAGCCAGCTGGTATTATCTCAGAATGACTAGAGAGGCAAAGATCAAGACATATGGCTGTCTGTTTTGGCATGGCGATAGCGTTAAAAGTTTAAGTGGGGGAGTTTATTACACCCCAGACCCACATCGAGGAGATTTGGGACTTCTCTTAATTAGTTTATAAAACAAAGTACTATTAATACTTGCACCAACAAATCATGATATTTTTTAGGCCTGTGGTGGGCTAATCGTTACCCAAGTTGGCTGCATTTGGGACAGTAGGCTTCGGCTTATTTCGGACTCGGAATCGGGACTTGACCCGGTTTTCGAAAAAGGCTCGGGATTTGACCTGGGTTATCACAGTGCATTCGCAGGAAGTAATAAATTATTGTAGTATACATTTTTTTGTCAGTTCATAATTAAATGGTATTTATAATATGTTAATGGTTAGAAAGTAAAATAAATACAAGAGATTATGTGTGCATGATATATATCCATCACTCTAAAATAATTATTAATTTATTTTTTAATTATTTAATGTGTTTATGTGTTACAAATATGATTGATAAGTCATATTATATAGACTATTGACGCTAGTACTATAAGTTTACTCACTGAATGACATATGATACTCTTCGTCTCAATAACTTTCTATTTTAGGATGTTTCAACAGATTGTTAACATTTCCTAAAAGAGCACATTATCTTAATAATGGCTCCAAAATTTACCCCCGCTTTCTTAATTCTTCTTCAACATAATTTATTTTTTTAATCTCTGTGTCGAACAACGATGTTGACAACCTATGGGACGATGGGAATATATGATATATGTCATAGATGGATTAATAATGAAGTATAAATCATATATATCTGTATAAATAATTATTTTTTATTTCATTGAAATTAACATAATATTTTGCCATTCATGACGAGGTTAGATTGATGACAAATAGGAACATACGAGTATGTGTGTGTATGTCCACGTATTATATATATATATATATTATGTAATTATGTATGTATGCACATGTTAATTATACAACAATTGATAATTTTTAATAAATGAATGACGGGGTGAATTAAATATTCTATAGATATTAATATAGGGGTATAATGGTTATTTGAATTAATTTGCTCACCAAACCCCCTAACGATGTTAACAACATATGGGACGGTGGGAGTATATGATATATGTCACGTTATTTTTAATAGTGAAGTATAGATCGTACATACGTGTATAAATAATTTATTTTATTTTTATTTCATATAATTTAATATAATATTTGGCCATTTCATTATGTTGGAGGACAATGTTAAATTGATAAAAAATAAAAATATATGAGTATGTATCAATGTATGTATGTGTGTATGTGTGCATGCATGTATGTATGTATGTATGTACGATAAGATGTTAAATTGATAAAAATAAGAATATATGAGTATTTATATACGTTGTATGTGTGTATGTGTGTGTACGTATGTGTATGTATGTCTGTGTGTATGCATACATGTATGTATGTATGCATGTATTAATATATATATATATATATATATATATATTTATTTATTTATTGTATGTATGTCTGTTATGAATGTACGTATTTATTAATATATGTATGTATGCACGTATTAATTATACAATAATTAACAATTTTTAATAAATGAATGATGATGTCAAATAAAAATTATATAGATATTAATGATGTGTTAATTAATATATATTAGTTGTGAGCAATAAATATTATATAGATATTAATAGTCAACTAACAAATATTAATTCTGAGAATAAATATAAAATAAATATTATATAAATATTAAATAGATGCATAATTTTCATATTAGTTAAATTGCTCATCAAACCCCCTATTGTTGTATTATATATATAATAGATATGATTCTATAGCAATTTTATTACAGAATTATTTAAATTTTACATTAAATTTTAATAATTTTTTGAATAAAAAATTTGAGTAACTTCGATTTTTAACTTGATAATTAAAATTTGTAATTTACATATGAGAAAAATGAAATAAATTACATATCTATATTTTTTAAATAATGTTTATCCGCGATTCGTAAAATGCTACCCTATATATATAATATCACTGATAAACTTAGATAAATTAATACCCTCGGAATCAGAAAAAAATATTAATTAAAATATAAACTAATTAATAACTTAGGAATTTATCGATATATTAATAATTTATTAATTATCACTTTATAAATATCATTTTTAAATTTTTATTTATAAATATAAATGACGAAAAGGTTATTGATTATCATTATGTGAAGTAATGCATGTTGAAAATTTTATTAATTATTTAGATAAAAATGAAGCGATGACATAATTATTAAATGATAAACAAATCATTAGCAAGGTTATATAAGAAATGAGAAATAAGATGAAATAAGATAAAGACATATATGACAAGATAACTGAAGTTGAGATCACGGTGTTGTTATAGCAACAATATCATCGTCTTATTTTCACTACCTAATTTTCTCTCGTAATATGTAAATATTGAAATTGGTATCGCAATGTTATTAAAATATAATTACATTGCGTCATTGTCTATTTTTGTAATGTGTACATAATACATCAGAATTTTATAATGCACTTAAAAGAATACTAAACAAAGTAAATGGATAAATAAATTTAAAAAAAATCAAGTTACATCAAAGTTTCATTTTAAAAGTAAAATTTAATATAAGTATATAATTTTGATGTAAAATAAAATTATTAATTGGTATATTATGTAAGACTTTTATATTTCAATAAAAAAATATAAATTTAAATTTAGCGAAATATTTATCTATATTAAAGCAATTGAGTCAGGATTGCAAAAATTTAATAATTTATCGAAATTATTAATTTATCGAAGTTTAACTACATACTTAATTTCGTATTTCAACATTATTGGATACGAATATAGATTCGTATATGAAATTATCGAATTTCAATATATATAATATTCACTTTATTTCGAATACGAGATTTTTTTTTGACAATTAGAGAAGAAAATTGTATACCATACAAAACACTCTATTGAGGGATTGTACTTAGGGATAGGCATTTCATCTGTCGCATCCCGAATGGGAACTGGTCGGAGTATCAAGAAATTTTTAGGGTTCGGTACGGGGAACGCGGAATTTTTAAAAAAAAATCGGGGATCGAGGTGGGGTCGGGGATTAGTGTATCCCGTCCCCGTTTCCCACCCCGATTATTATATTTAATAAAATATATAATAATTTATATGTGTATTAGTTAACATATTATGAAAAATATAACATTATGAATAAATATAATGTATTTACTTCTTTTAATTTAAATCTTTAATATATTGATTTTTATAATAGGATATAACTTAATAAAAATATTCTAATACTATCTTTTATTATAAAAATACTTTAATTCGAATTGCTATTTATAATATGATATTAAATTTAAAATATATTTATATATCATGATTTATTAAACATGAATTTAAAATAAATATAATTTTATTTAAATAAAAAATATTGGATACCCCGATTATCCGCGGGGATCCCTGTTCCCCCCCATTAGGACGGGGATCGGGAAGCAAAATAGTCCACGTTCGGAGATCGAGGCAGGTTCGAGAAATGAGTTAAGATTCGGGGATCGGGGGAGGGGATAACCCTCCGCGACCCCGAAGTGACCCGATGTCCATCCTTAATTGTACTTCAGCGGCGTCGGCTATAATGGTTTCCTATATTTTAAAATAGTACATTATTATTATTTCACTATGTTACAAAATAAAATATTTTATTTCAATAAGGTACAAATGATTTGGCACGTTGTTACAAATTTCGGTAGTTTCAACAAATATGACCATTATCATCGGGTTGGCTAAAATTTAAGCCACATGTTTTTTTACCATCGGAATACATTACATATAATAATATAAAATATTTGTTGTTGGTAAGTTTCGAGCCTAAAATTTTATTTATAACTTATTATATAATAATATAAATATTTGTTTTGGCGTAATTCGAACCTGTAAATTGAGGTAATATATTTTCTTTTTAAATTTGGATCTAATAGTTTTGATAATTTAGTTAAAAATTATGATTATCGTGATGTTGGCTGGATTCGAACCAAAATGCACCCATTAACTCTCATGCTACAATACCATTATGCCACTATATCTTTTATATGTTTAATCAAGCACTTAATATGTATATGTCGCTAAATAGTAAAATTTGAGTTACTTATTGCAGTTCATGAAATAACCTTTTCCTTTTATATATTGATTTAGTTAACTATATATTTCTAGGTAATTAAAGTTTAAATTAAGATAATAATTTTGATCGATATTTAACATAGAAGATAGCCATTATACGAAAAATATAAATAAATTAAGAGATAATATGTACTTAGTAAATAATGTAATATGTTTCTAAATAACCGTCTTATTGTTGCGATGTTATATATAAGAACTAATAAACAATGACAGATGATCATGTTCGCACTAATATGAAAAATAAATTAATAAATTTATAACGAGTGTTTATTCAATAAATATATATATTTATGTATATTTTACATGATTTTATTCCTCATATTTGTTATATTTTGCATTGAATTGAATTTTTATTTAATAGATTTTAATGTTTTATTGTAAGAGACGGGAAAATCCTAAACTTGAATGGATCGGAGAATAAGAGCTTAATATGAAGATTTATTTAAAGGAAATTCGGATTTGTTGAACTGCATGCACACAATTCACTGTTTGGATCATATCTTGAGTTCAAGAAGTCATAATTGGACGATTTAATAGCCTACGCGACGATAACGGAATTGTCTCTCATTCTAAAGTGATCCACGTATCAAATTACAACTGGAGCGGCCCATATTTACTGAAAAAAGAGAGCTACGAATTTTCCTTTGGAATCCTAATCATTTTAGGAAACGTACTTGTATAATTTTATCATAAACAAATAGGAATATATTATTCTGGATATATATACAAACATGATAGACATATACAAAGGGATGAAGATCATTACTTTTCTTCTTGTAAGAGATTGAATGTTTTCTTCTCTATTCTCATTAATATCAATTATATGTTCTTATTATATTATGTGTTTTGTTAATCTAGTTATGAGTGAGTAGATTTTTAATCCAGGGTTAAGTTGAACACTAGTTATTATTGATGCATGATTTTCCCAAATACTCGAGAGAGGTTATTGGTATTTTATAGAGCGCGTCTTTCCTCTTGAGTAGTATATGATTAATTGGGGCGGGAAATCATAATTGCATTGATTCATGCTAGTGGGGATACCTAACTCTGGATGTTTTTAGTTATTTTATTAATACAACATGTTTGTCTTAGTATAATTTTAGGTTAATAATCTCTCAAATTTTATTGTGTTACTTTATCAGTTAAATCAAGTCAAAGATTGCTAGTGATTGGTAAATTTGTCTCTGTAGGATTGACTCTGACTTACCCTACTACATTGTTAAAAGGATTTGTTAGGTATTCATATTTGATAGGCACACGACAGCCTTGTCAGAAGTATATGTAATGTAATTTTTTTTTTAAAGAAAATTTGACTATATATCGTAAATATTAAATGTATAATAGTTTAATCGATTTGAAGTTCATCATTCTAGTAGAGGATTTAGAAAGTTTGCTTATTAGATCGATGAGAACGTTATACGAATGAAATAAGATGTTTGTAACATCCTACATCCATAATGATTAATATGCTCGAACCATTATAAGACAAAGCACATAAATGATGTATATCAAAATTGCAATCTTGATTTATCGTGATTTGTCATAGACTTGACCCGATTTATAAAAAAGTTTGGTCCACATTATCGCACAATCGAGTAGAGCTACGGGCGTTGTACTTAACCATTTTTTCCATATGTACATTATTACCAAAATTTAACTATATATTTGTGAATTTTTTTAATAATGGTGAATTCTTAAAAAGTAAATTTTAAATTTATATTTATATTTTATAAGAAAGATGTAGTTTTTATTTTACAATTTTAAAAAAGGTTCTAGCAATTATTGTAATGTGACGTCCTCAATCTCGGGGTTAGGAAATGAGGACTCACACACCTCTAATCTAATAATTAAATATGCATAAACCCCGATTAACTACTAACAGGATCAATAGGATAAAGTATGAGACAAGATCACAACTACCAATCATAAAATATAACCTACAAACCCAAAATATTATTAGATAACCAACATCGATTCCAGTTGGGAACCGACAGATAACCCATTGTATCTTTATACACTTCTTTCTAGGCGCGAGCTCACTCATGATTACCACTACCTTCTCTGGCAACCAGAAGCCCTCAACACGGTAGGGACCACCAGGTACGCTCTTACGAGCAGTGCGCCTAAGCCTGACCATCTTCTTGCTTAACTGCCATGGTTAGATTAAGACAAAACAAATGAGTATAAAACTCAGCAAATAACTATATAGCAGTTCTACAATATCAAATCACAATATGCTTTAACAAACTAGGGCATTCTACTTTATTTAATCTAGGTGGCAGATTTCCATCTTTTTGGGTTAAGGAAAGGTTTCTGAAGAATAGTATGGGGCTTTCAAGGAACGAGGCTCAAAGCAGGACGAAAGCCGACATTCATCACAAATCATTGCAGGATCAAAATAGATCTTTTGATAGAGAAAAGCAACAGTATTTCAAGATATAGAATCAATTATATGATCAACAATTTCAAGAATCAGGGTTCTCGAGTTTAAGCTCCACAATAACATAATCAACTCTTTTCAAGGCAATATAAACCATTTTCATTTTCAAAATCAATTTACTGAACAAAAGTTTCAGTTCCCTTTTAAATAATCAGTTAGAACCCTTGATTGGATCACTTTATCTTTCCATTGCATTATATACGGGTGATCAGCCCGTATCGACCTCCATTCCGGTCTTTTAAGGTACCAATCGGCATAATTTCAGCTTTAAGTTGGACTAGCCCCGCTAGCCTCTTACCATGACTGGACTAGTCCCACTAGCCTCTTACGTCCCAATCCAATCCATCAGGAATTCATTTGGAAAACCTTGAGTTGGAAAAACAATTAGGTTTTTCTAAAATTCATTTTATCATTACCAAGCATTTGAAATCATTCGGACTTTTTTTTCAAGTCAAAACTCATTCTTAATTCAGATTTTAAGGAAACAAAGTTCAGGGAGTGATTCAAAGATACGCAAGGAACAATTCATACGAATTTTGTATCAAGGATAACAAGGCACTAAATTAGAAGGATCAGCATTGATTTAGGGATCAATAGGGTGATCAAGAGAAATAGGATATCATTAAACAGGGTTAACAAAGATAATTAAAAGGTTCAATATAATTCATGGCTTAATAGGTAACTTGAACAGAAAAGACAGATTATCAAAGGGTGAAATCAATAGGCTTATCAATAACAGGTTATCAAGAACAAGGGTACTTCAAATCAATATCAGGGTTTCATAAAACGAGGGTTACATACTTAAACTATTCAATACTCTACATGGTATAAACAACATTCTCTTTATAACCATTTACACAAGTAATCAGAGTTACTTGCCTGAATTTGCTTTCCTGAAGGTTGAACTACTGCCACCTAGTAAATCCTTTCATTTTCTAGCCCGAATGCCCTCACGCTCCGAATCTACAATAAAACCAAAATCTTAATCAGATTCTCAACTCTCGTTCCCAGAACGATCACTCTATACGATAACTCGATTATATCTTTGACTCGAGTATACGAATATAGCTTATACATATAAACACATAGCACATAGCATATAGCATATCACTTTCTCGTAGCTTTTATACCCTTATATACTTAACAATCGAAGCGTACTCGCTTAACCTTGGCTATTTCTCAAATCACACTAATATAACTCGTAAGAGTACAAGATTTATTCGTAACCAAACATTTACGTCCATAACTATCACTTATATCTTTTAAAATCATTCAACTTAGTTCCCTTTTTCCTTTGTTCCTTAATTCGAACCACATACTACAATTAAGCAAACAAATTCATAGATATTCATTTATACACTTTCAATCATCCTTGTGATCATCAAAATCAAGTTTTTGACTCTTAATCCCTATAGCCTATTTGGCCTTATCACACAAAATCAATCAAACACGTACTTTAAATCATATAACCACATAACTCATTCAAAAACCATTAAAGAATCATTCCCCTTTCTTTTAATCATAAAAATTCGAACCATAGTTATATATATATATATACAATCACATTTCTCAAAGTTACACCATGCATCCTTAATCATAGCATAATCCAACAATTAAACTAACATCTCATTTTATCAACAATAATTCGAACCAAATCTTACATACATGCTTGCATGCAATTCAATTTCAACTCATCATTATATCAAACACTTTATTTTCATCAAGTAAACCAACTAAATTCCTTAACACAATCGAATTTCACCTAAATCACAACATGCATCCACTTATTCATCAAATTAACCCCTTTTTAACTAAATTCCCATTCGGCAAAAACTCAAATTTACATCTCAAGGGCAAATCAATGACATGCATATCTTGATCTTCTTTAAAACTAACATGCAATCACTTTTATGCCATATAAACTTAGTATTTACCAAGATTATCTCACAAAAATCAAATTCCTCTTCTTAATTAGTAAAAAGCCGAAGCAAAAATCAACATGCAAACCTTAATTTTTTATTTTCTAAGCAACAATCATTTGCACACATTCATTTACTTCCTAACACAATTAATGGAATCATTTTATCAAGCACACACTCGATTTTCATCAAAGAAACAAAACCCTTTTTCAAATCTACAAGAAATCATAACATGCAAAGCTAAAATCAAATGATCACACCATGGAAAATCCACCGGCTCTCCTTTGGATCATGGCCGGTGGTGGCCGAACTTGAGAGAGCCCATAACGGGTCTCTTCTCGAGTTTATGACCTCCAAACATGCTTGAATTCACTCTCATGGTTATGCATCAAGAAATGGTTTTTCATGAACACTACCATAGTGATTAACCCACAAAACTTTTATAATTACTTACATGCAAATAGGAATCGAAGTGTATACCGAAAATAACAACTAAAGGTAGCAATATCTTTGTGTTTGAGTATGTTTTGATGGTTGCATGCAAGTGAGAGAGGTAAGAGATGAGAGAGCCGAGAGAGAGTGAGAGAGAGTGTTCGAGAGAGAGAGGAAAGAAGAGAGGAAAGAGTGAGTGCACGGGAAAGAAAAAGAAAATGGGGGAGGGAGGGGTGATTTTATACTCCACCAAAACAAGGGCAAAATGGTAATCTATTAATTCTTTTTTGGCTCACACATTCTTTCTCTTTTTACTCAAATGCAACAAAATTCAAATATAAAATATATCTCTCTCGGAAAGTCGAGAATTATCGAAAATGACAATTTTAACACGTAGGTCTCGAAATTAGCTTTTTATCCATTACTCATAATAAGAATTTGAGCTAACGGTTGATTTTATATGAATTTCGCAAACTTGCTTTAATAAATACATTTTTCACATAAAATCAATTTAAAAATGTAAAGATCAACTATCAAATTCACTCATCATTTTTAAAAAGTCTCTAGGACCACTACGAAGATAACAAAATAAATCTCATGTTTTTATCTTACTCGAATGATTTTATAAAAATGCGCGAAGGTTAATTAAACCTTTATTTAAATCACGTAATTCCTTTAAAATTCACAAAATTGACACAGAACACATAGTCATGCACTCAGTCATATACAGTCACATAACGACT
Source organism: Apium graveolens (assembly GCF_009905375.1). Classification (NCBI taxonomy): domain Eukaryota; kingdom Viridiplantae; phylum Streptophyta; class Magnoliopsida; order Apiales; family Apiaceae; genus Apium; species Apium graveolens. Next base: position 25,776,046 of record NC_133652.1, read on the forward strand.
CAGGTCTTATCAAAGAATCTATCCCTCTTTAATCTTTATCCTCTTTTACGCGTACCGGGTCACGTTCAGCCTGACGGCCCGACGCTCAGCGTTTCGATTACGCTTCTCAACGTTTTTACCAATCAACACGTCACTTAGGACGAAATACTTTATTTACTTATTCATTTCATTCAATCACACATAATTCATATTTTATATTCTTTAACTCCATATTAGGGCGGGTTCCGTTCTACCTGACGGCCCGACACCACAGCTTATCTTTTAAGCTGACTCTTTAAATTGGAACATTTTTTATCCATGCTCCTAAACTCTAGTATACAGATAAGACAAATAATCATCACTTAGTCACATAATTATAATCGCATCACATAACACGTACTTTATTCACTTAATTACGTTGCAAAATTCTCAGTCGTCACATGTAATTTGAAAAATATATTGACTTTAACGATTTTAGACAATACTATAATTACAAAAAATATATAAATTGTATATTATTTTATATAACTAAAATTAAGTATAGATTTAAAAGTTTTTGAATAAAACAATGAACTTCTTGCAATTATTATTTGGTACGAAACTATTTCATGTTATTATAGATTTATTTTTATATTTGAAATTATAATATATGACCAAACTTATATACACACTAAAATATATGATTTGATTATATCTATTTCATGTTTAAAATGAATATAATTATATTGATCACAAAAATTATCGTATTATAACTTTCGTAATGACATTAAAGCATTAAAAATTTACGTACTAATAATTATGAAAATTTTACTGAATTTAGAAAAATTTGGCACATGAAGCCAATATATATATATATATATATATATATATATGATTACTAGATTTGTATATAAAAACGTTTAAATCATCCACGAAAAAAGTGACAAGAATTAAAATAAGCTACATTAGGCTCTATATACTAGAAAACAACGTGTGGTCTTACACCAACAACACCACACACGATTACATATTCCAAAGTACATATCTCATGCATAAATAGTAGATATGCCTATATTTACTAACTAAATATTGCTGCAAAGATTTTAACAACATTATACTGACACTTCAACACAAGAAATTTGTGATTGGACTGAGACATCTTTTACATTATATGCAACAACTTTTCATCAGCTTACACTTATATCAATTGAAACTACGGAAAATTATAATAAACAACAATATATTTTACTCAGAGATCACATACAATCAAAATATTTGTTATCACCAGAATCATCAAACCTGAAAAAAGAAGAAGAATAATAAATTTAGTAATACAATAAACCATCACTTAAGAGTCTAAATAATCATTGAGTATGAAGTACTTACAGTTCTATTTTTTGTACACTTTAATTAAATAATTAGGAACTATATACTTTATTTTTTAATCACAAAAAAATAAAATTTCAAAAATGTTATACGCTGCATTATGAGATATTTCTAGAAAACGACTCGTATCTTGCATAGGCTATTATGATATCTCATATTTCTTATATATATATATATTAAAATCCAACACGGCTTTGCAAATGAACAAATTTATTCATGTGAAATAACAAATTTTGTCACGTATTTATTGGTTTTTTAAAAAAAATATGTTATTAGTAGCAATTGAACCCGGGTCTAACCATTAACTATTAGATAGTTATGATTTTAGTATTCAAAAATTTATGGCAAAACACTGTAATTGCATGTCAACCATGTGGCACGGTACTCTGATTGCATGTTAACCCGTGTATAATTACTGTCTTTTGTCCTGAACTAAAAACGCAACACGATCTCTCATTTTAGAGTGTCGTAAAGTGCCAATATTTTGGCCTTTTACATTTTTTATTGTGTTATGTATGTCATTTTCTAATAAAAGAACTGGTGAGAAATCTTATATGAAATACAAAAAGAAAGGTTTTGGAAACCTAACTACTACAAGTTCTCATATTGTAAAATTTGTAATATATACCCACAAGCTATATTAATACAACAACACACGATGACATATACATAATGAATTTGTTAACAACACGTCATCATAATTTTAACACGAGAATGTTGAAGTTAGACCGAGACATTGTCAATTCCATATACAACAAAGTTCAATCACCTTAGAATCATAGATGTCAGTTCTACACAAATTACAATGAACATCATATCTTTAAATTAAAGATCATGTACAACCAAAATATTTTCAGTCACCTGAATCATTAAATTCTGTTAAAAAAATTATAAATATGACACCATATACCATTACTCAACAGCTCAAACGATAATGGAGTATAAACGGCTTCCGATGATATTTTTCGCATACTTTAACTAAATTATTAGTGGTCATGCACTTTATTTTTAACAAAACATGTGCAAGCTGAAATTTCAAAAATTAGATACACTATATTCTGAAATATTACTAGAGAACAGTGTTCTAAAAATCCCTAATTCAACTGATTAATCCCCTATTAATTTCCTGTAAAGTACCCCACCAATTCAATTTTTGAAATATGAATAATCCTTACAATTTTTTCTGTATTGAACTATATATAATTATTTATTAAAATTAAAATATTATATTAATTTAAATATGAATAATTATAGAAATAATGATATAATTAATATATATATGTTAATAAATAACTAATATAATTATAATAATATATTAAATATAATTTAATATTATAATACATTCAATTTTTATTCCGATTAATACTTCTGATTAATCCCCGTTTTCAATTAATCCCAAATCGGTAGCCCGACTTATCTTCCCCGATTACCGATTTTTATAACACTGTTAGAGAATGCATCGTGTCTGACACGAGTCATTATGCTTATAATTTAGTATAAATAATATACCGCATAAATTTTTAACTAATGATTTTGTATAATTGGTGTGATTCTATTAAATGAAAAATGAGAAACTCCGAACTTTGTATATTTCTTTACGTTCCTTGTCCAAGTTACAACTACTAGGGCCACTAGGCTCTAGCAAACATGTAGCTATGAACATACTACTAGGCTCAGAACTATAACAACTAAAAGACATTTGTTAAACTTATTTGTTTGTCTCTCGTTAATGATGGGCCGGCCCAGCGGGAAAGATAATCAAATTATTTATCTCGTATTTTCATGTGCCGCATTATCTTACTTTTTCGTTTTTTAATAAGTAGAGTAAAATTAGGTGTCCGTCTGGAAAATTTTAAAATAAGTAACTTATCGTTTAAATAGAATAGGTGATTTATTAGTGATAAATAGACGAATACTTATAAATTATATAAGTTTTTGAATAATTTTACTTATAAATCAGGTTTTTTTACTTAAATGGGCTAAAATAAATAATTTTTTAAATATAATTATCTTAATTAGTGAATTTTAAATTAGATTAACATTTTAAAACATATTTTTTTAAAGCTAAAGTTAATAAAAAAAAATTAAAATAAGTTGAGAATAAGTATGTCTTTACTAACATTAAATTTATCAGCTTATAAGTTATAAATTCGACTTATAAATTGGGTCAACAAACACTCCCCGATAAGCTGTTACGGACTTATAAGTCATAAGATAACTTATAAACTTGTGCCAAACATGCACTAGATCGTGTCAAAATTTCGTATCAAAATTTGTCCTAAATAACATGGGGTGAATTATAATTCGTGACCACATATATGTATAATAAAACCTCTATCATTTTTATTTTTAAAATTTTAATTGTTCTCATTTATTTATTTAATAATATATGAAACAATGTTAGTAAAATATTATATATATTTAGGTTAAACTAAATTTCCACTTTCTGTTGTATAGCAGATAGATTTTATTCTCCCAAATTTTTTTGCTTCATTCAAGACAACAAGTTAAGCATCGAACGATGTGGCCGTACATGGAATACAAGTGACTGATCGGAATTTTTGTATTACATTTTATTTATAATATTGTATTAAATATCTTACATATTTATGTACACAGCCGCAGATTTATTTTTATTTTTTTTAAATGAAATAATGTTGCGTAAGTCATTACATTTTTAGATTTTATTTTAAATCGGATGTAACAAGTACGCTTAGGCTTAACTATTTAACCGGTTGTCGAAGTTGAAGAACTGAGCTGCTGTTGTGTTGATGGAGTTTGCAATGAAGATGATGAATCAGTTATGCACAATTAAGAGAGAGAGACCGTAGAGAGAAAAAGAGAAATCTTATTGTGGAAAATATAATCTATTCAAAAACTTACGGGAGAAGAAATGATATGTTTTTAATATATACAATTTGATCCTAACAAACTATGGCGGGAAAATTTAGAGCTGAAAAATAAAAATGTAATTCTAAATTCTATTTTAAGTTATATGTCCAACACCAGTTATATATAAAACTTGCAATAAGAACCAAATAAGCGTTTTGTCCATTATTTCCCCATGATGTGTAGGGCCGTGAATGAGCCGAACCGAGCTGAACTTTTAAGTGTTCATGTATCAACTCGTTAAATATATATCAAACTTGAACTCGAACTTTTATCGAATAAAAAATTTTGTTCGTGTATCGACTCATTAAAAAAAGGTGTGTCTATAGTTCAACGAACAATTCATAAATATTGTTCACGAACTATTGATCACAATCAATCGAGATTACAAACTTATTCACGAATTTTTGCATGAGTTTCATTTTTTTAAAAAAGAATTAATTTTTTTTTAAAACCTTAAAAATTAAACAAATAATTTTGAGTGTTTAACATTTGATTTTTGATTAAATAAGCTATTTTTATTAAATTAATGAATACATTAACACAGGTTAAATAAAACAATTATACATTTCTTATTTAACATGTATTATAATTTAAATCCTATAAATACAAAAAAAAGTATAAAAATCAATAAAAGTAATAGATGGATTAAATAAATTGATAAATTTATGCGT